>NW_027140947.1:77802-131195 GCF_036365525.1 Heterodontus francisci | reverse complement strand
TACAGAGAGAGAGAGACCCCCGCACAGAGAGAGAGAGACCCCCGCACAGAGAGAGAGAGAGACCCCCGCACAGAGACACCCCCGCACAGAGAGAGAGAGAGACCCCCGCACAGAGAGAGAGAGAGAGAGACACCGAGAGAGAGAGAGAGAGAGAGAGAGACACACACACGAGAGAGAGAGAGAGAGAGACACACACACCGAGAGAGAGAGGAGACCGAGAGAGAGAGAGAGAGAGACCCCGCACAGAGAGAGAGAGAGACCCCCGCACAGAGAGAGAGAGAGACCCCCGCAGAGAGAGAGAGAGAGACCCCCGCACAGAGAGAGAGAGAGACCCCCGCACAGAGAGAGAGAGAGACCCCCGCACAGAGAGAGAGAGAGACCCCCGCACAGAGAGAGAGAGAGACCCCCGCACAGAGAGAGAGAGAGACCCCCGCACAGAGAGAGAGAGAGACCCCCCGCACAGAGAGAGAGAGAGACCCCCGCACGAGAGAGAGAGAGAGACCCCCGCACAGAGAGAGAGAGAGACCCCCGCACAGAGAGAGAGAGAGACCCCCGCAGAGAGAGAGAGAGAGACCCCCGCACAGAGAGAGAGAGAGAGAGACCCCCGCACAGAGAGAGAGAGAGAGAGACCCCCGCACAGAGAGAGAGAGAGAGACCCCCGCACAGAGAGAGAGAGAGACCCCCGCACGAGAGAGAGAGAGAGACCCCCGCACAGAGAGAGAGAGAGACCCCCGCACAGAGAGAGAGAGAGACCCCCCGCACAGAGAGAGAGAGAGACCCCCGCACAGAGAGAGAGAGAGACCCCCGCACAGAGAGAGAGAGAGACCCCCGCAGAGAGAGAGAGAGAGACCCCCGCACAGAGAGAGAGAGAGACCCCCGCACAGAGAGAGAGAGAGACCCCCGCACAGAGAGAGAGAGAGACCCCCGCACAGAGAGAGAGAGAGACCCCCGCACAGAGAGAGAGAGAGACCCCCGCACAGAGAGAGAGAGAGAGACCCCCGCACAGAGAGAGAGAGAGACCCCCGCACAGAGAGAGAGAGAGACCCCCGCACAGAGAGAGAGAGAGACCCCCGCACAGAGAGAGAGAGAGACCCCCGCACAGAGAGAGAGAGACCCCGCACAGAGAGAGAGAGACCCCCGCACAGAGAGAGAGAGACCCCCGCACAGAGAGAGAGAGACCCCGCACAGAGAGAGAGAGAGACCCCCGCACAGAGAGAGAGAGACCCCCGCACAGAGAGAGAGAGACCCCCGCACAGAGAGAGAGAGAGCGAGAGAGAGAGAGACCCCCGCAGAGAGAGAGAGAGACCCCCGCACAGAGAGAGAGAGACCCCCGCACAGAGAGAGAGAGACCCCCGCACAGAGAGAGAGAGACCCCCGCACAGAGAGAGAGAGACCCCCGCACAGAGAGAGAGAGACCCCCGCACAGAGAGAGAGAGACCCCCGCACAGAGAGAGAGAGACCCCCGCAGAGAGAGAGAGAGAGACCCCGAGAGAGAGAGAGAGAGAGACACCCCCGCACAGAGAGAGAGAGACCCCCGCACAGAGAGAGAGAGACCCCCGCACAGAGAGAGACCCCCGCACAGAGAGAGAGAGAGACCCCCGCACAGAGAGAGAGAGACCCCCGCACAGAGAGAGAGAGACCCCCGCACAGAGAGAGAGAGAGAGACACCCCCGCACAGAGAGAGAGAGAGAGACCCCCCGCACAGAGAGAGAGAGAGACACCCCCGCAGAGAGAGAGAGAGAGACCCCCGCACAGAGAGAGAGAGAGAGACACCCCGCACAGAGAGAGAGAGACACCCCCGCACAGAGAGAGAGAGACCCCGCACAGAGAGAGAGAGAGACCCCCGCACAGAGAGAGAGAGAGACCCCCGCACAGAGAGAGAGAGAGACCCCCGCACAGAGAGAGAGAGAGACCCCCGCACAGAGAGAGAGAGAGACCCCCGCACAGAGAGAGAGAGAGACCCCCGCACAGAGAGAGAGAGAGACCCCCCGCACAGAGAGAGAGAGAGAGACACCCCCGCACAGAGAGAGAGAGACACCCCGCACAGAGAGAGAGAGAGACCCCCGCACAGAGAGAGAGAGAGACCCCCGCACAGAGAGAGAGAGAGACCCCCGCACAGAGAGAGAGAGAGACCCCCGCACAGAGAGAGAGAGAGACCCCCGCACAGAGAGAGAGAGAGACCCCCGCACAGAGAGAGAGAGAGACCCCCGCACAGAGAGAGAGAGAGACCCCCGCACAGAGAGAGAGAGAGAGACCCCCGCACAGAGAGAGAGAGAGACCCCCGCACAGAGAGAGAGAGAGACCCCCGCACAGAGAGAGAGAGAGACCCCCGCACAGAGAGAGAGAGAGACCCCCGCACAGAGAGAGAGAGAGACCCCCGCACAGAGAGAGAGAGAGACCCCGCACAGAGAGAGAGAGAGACCCCCGCACAGAGAGAGAGAGAGACCCCCGCACAGAGAGAGAGAGAGACCCCCGCACAGAGAGAGAGAGAGACCCCCGCACAGAGAGAGAGAGCCCCCGCACAGAGAGAGAGAGAGAGAGACACCCCGCACAGAGAGAGAGAGAGACCCCCGCACAGAGAGAGAGAGAGAGAGAGAGAGACACGCCCGCACAGAGAGAGACACTCCCGCACAGAGAGAGAGAGAGAGACCCCCGCACAGAGAGAGAGAGAGAGACCCCCGCACAGAGAGAGAGAGAGAGACCCCCGCACAGAGAGAGAGAGAGAGACCCCCCGCACAGAGAGAGAGAGAGACCCCCGCACAGAGAGAGAGAGAGAGACCCCCGCACAGAGAGAGAGAGAGAGACCCCCGCACAGAGAGAGAGAGAGAGACCCCCGCACAGAGAGAGAGAGAGAGACCCCCGCACAGAGAGAGAGAGAGAGAGAGAGACACTCCCGCACAGAGAGAGAGAGACCCCCGCACAGAGAGAGAGAGAGAGACCCCCGCACAGAGAGAGAGAGACCCCCGCACAGAGAGAGAGAGACCCCCGCACAGAGAGAGAGAGACCCCCGCACAGAGAGAGAGAGAGAGACCCCCGCACAGAGAGAGAGAGACCCCCGCACAGAGAGAGAGAGAGAGACCCCCGCACAGAGAGAGAGAGAGAGAGACCCCCGCAGAGAGAGAGAGAGAGAGACCCCCGCACAGAGAGAGAGAGAGAGACCCCCGCACAGAGAGAGAGAGAGAGACCCCCGCACAGAGAGAGAGAGAGAGACCCCCGCACAGAGAGAGAGAGAGAGAGAGACACCCCCGCACAGAGAGAGAGAGAGACACCCCCGCACAGAGAGAGAGAGAGAGAGAGACACGCCCGCACAGAGAGAGACACTCCCGCACAGAGAGAGAGAGAGAGACCCCCGCACAGAGAGAGAGAGAGAGAGACCCCCGCACAGAGAGAGAGAGAGAGAGACCCCGCACAGAGAGAGAGAGACCCCCGCACAGAGAGAGAGAGAGAGACCCCCGCACAGAGAGAGAGAGAGAGACCCCCCGCACAGAGAGAGAGAGACCCCCGCACAGAGAGAGAGAGAGAGACCCCCCGCACAGAGAGAGAGAGAGAGACCCCCGCACAGAGAGAGAGAGAGAGACACTCCCGCACAGAGAGAGAGAGAGAGACCCCCGCACAGAGAGAGAGAGAGAGAGACCCCCGCACAGAGAGAGAGAGAGAGAGACCCCCGCACAGAGAGAGAGAGACCCCCGCACAGAGAGAGAGAGAGAGACCCCCGCACAGAGAGAGAGAGAGAGACCCCCGCACAGAGAGAGAGAGAGAGAGACCCCCGCACAGAGAGAGAGAGAGAGACACGCCCGCACAGAGAGAGAGAGAGACACTCCCGCACAGAGAGAGAGAGAGACACTCCCGCACAGAGAGAGAGAGAGACACTCCCGCACAGAGAGAGAGAGAGACACTCCCGCACAGAGAGAGAGAGAGAGACCCCCGCACAGAGAGAGAGAGAGAGACCCCCGCACAGAGAGAGAGAGAGAGACCCCCGCACAGAGAGAGAGAGACCCCCGCACAGAGAGAGAGAGACCCCCGCACAGAGAGAGAGAGACCCCCGCACAGAGAGAGAGAGACCCCCGCACAGAGAGAGAGAGACCCCCGCACAGAGAGAGAGAGACCCCCGCACAGAGAGAGAGAGACCCCCGCACAGAGAGAGAGAGACCCCCGCACAGAGAGAGAGAGACCCCCGCACAGAGAGAGAGAGAGAGACCCCCGCACAGAGAGAGAGAGAGAGACCCCCGCACAGAGAGAGAGAGAGAGACCCCCGCACAGAGAGAGAGACCCCCGCACAGAGAGAGAGAGAGAGAGACCCCCGCACAGAGAGAGAGAGACACGCCCGCACAGAGAGAGACACCCCCGCACAGAGAGAGACACCCCCGCACAGAGACCCCCGCACAGAGAGAGAGAGACTCACCCACACAGAGAGAGAGAGACCCCCGCGCACACAGAGACCCCCGCGCACACAGAGAGAGACCCCCGCGCACACAGAGAGAGACCCCGCGCACACAGAGAGAGACCCCCGCGCACACAGAGAGAGACCCCCGCGCACACAGAGAGAGACCCCCGCACACAGAGAGAGACCCCCGCACACAGAGAGAGACCCCCCGCACACAGAGAGAGACCCCCGCACACAGAGAGAGACCCCCGCACACAGAGAGAGGACCCCCGCACACAGAGAGAGACCCCCGCACACAGAGAGAGACCCCCGCACACAGAGAGAGACCCCCGCACACAGAGAGAGACCCCCGCACACAGAGAGAGACCCCCGCACACAGAGAGAGACCCCCGCACACAGAGAGAGACCCCCGCACACAGAGAGAGACCCCCGCACACAGAGAGAGACCCCCGCACACAGAGAGAGACCCCCGCACACAGAGAGAGACCCCCGCACACAGAGAGAGACCCCCGCACACAGAGAGAGACCCCCGCACACAGAGAGAGACCCCCGCACACAGAGAGAGACCCCCGCACACAGAGAGAGACCCCCGCACACAGAGAGAGACCCCCGCACACAGAGAGAGACCCCCGCACACAGAGAGAGACCCCCGCACACAGAGAGAGAGAGAGACCCCCGCACACAGAGAGAGAGAGAGACCCCCGCACAGAGAGAGAGAGAGAGACCCCCGCACAGAGAGAGAGAGAGACCCCCGCACAGAGAGAGAGAGAGACCCCCGCACAGAGAGAGAGAGAGACCCCCGCACAGAGAGAGAGAGAGACCCCCGCACAGAGAGAGAGAGAGACCCCCGCACAGAGAGAGAGAGAGACCCCCGCACAGAGAGAGAGAGAGACCCCCGCACAGAGAGAGAGACCCCCGCACAGAGAGAGAGAGAGACCCCCGCACAGAGAGAGAGAGAGAGACCCCCGCACAGAGAGAGAGAGAGAGACCCCCGCACAGAGAGAGAGAGAGAGACCCCCGCACACAGAGAGAGACCCCCGCACACAGAGAGAGACCCCCGCACACAGAGAGAGACCCCCGCACACAGAGACCCCCGCACACAGAGAGAGACCCCCGCACACAGAGAGAGACCCCCGCACACAGAGAGAGACCCCCGCACACAGAGAGAGACCCCCGCACACAGAGAGAGACCCCCGCACACAGAGAGAGACCCCCGCACACAGAGAGAGACCCCCGCACACAGAGAGAGACCCCCGCACACAGAGAGAGACCCCCGCACAGAGAGAGAGAGAGAGACCCCCGCACAGAGAGAGAGAGAGACCCCCGCACAGAGAGAGAGAGAGACCCCCGCACAGAGAGAGAGAGAGACCCCCGCACAGAGAGAGAGAGAGACCCCCGCACAGAGACACCCCCGCACAGAGAGAGAGAGAGACCCCCGCACAGAGAGAGAGAGAGAGACCCCCGCACAGAGAGAGAGAGAGAGACCCCCGCACAGAGAGAGAGAGAGAGACCCCCGCACAGAGAGAGAGAGAGAGACACCCCCGCACAGAGAGAGAGAGAGAGAGAGACACGCCCGCACAGAGAGAGAGAGACCCCCGCACAGAGAGAGAGAGACCCCCGCACAGAGAGAGAGAGACCCCCGCACAGAGAGAGAGAGACCCCCGCACAGAGAGAGAGACACCCCGCACAGAGAGAGAGACACCCCCGCACAGAGAGAGAGAGAGAGAGACCCCCGCACAGAGAGAGAGAGAGAGACACCCCCGCACAGAGAGAGAGAGAGAGAGAGACACGCCCGCACAGAGAGAGAGAGACCCCCGCACAGAGAGAGAGAGAGACCCCCGCACAGAGAGAGAGAGAGACCCCCGCACAGAGAGAGAGAGAGACCCCCGCAGAGAGAGAGAGAGAGACCCCCGCACAGAGAGAGAGAGAGACCCCCGCACAGAGAGAGAGAGAGACCCCCGCACAGAGAGAGAGAGAGACCCCCGCACAGAGAGAGAGAGAGACCCCCGCACAGAGAGAGAGAGAGACCCCCGCACAGAGAGAGAGAGAGACACCCCCGCACAGAGAGAGAGAGAGACACGCCCGCACAGAGAGAGAGAGAGACCCCCGCACAGAGAGAGAGAGAGACCCCCGCACAGAGACACCCCCGCACAGAGAGAGAGAGAGACCCCCGCACAGAGAGAGAGAGAGACCCCCGCACAGAGAGAGAGAGAGACCCCCGCACAGAGAGAGAGAGAGACCCCCGCACAGAGAGAGAGAGAGACCCCCGCACAGAGAGAGAGAGAGACCCCCGCACAGAGAGAGAGAGAGACCCCCGCACAGAGAGAGAGAGAGACCCCCGCACAGAGAGAGAGAGACCCCCGCACAGAGAGAGAGAGAGAGAGACCCCCGCACAGAGAGAGAGAGAGAGAGACCCCCGCACAGAGAGAGAGAGAGAGAGAGACACCCCCGCACAGAGAGAGAGAGAGAGAGAGACACGCCCGCACAGAGAGAGAGAGACCCCCGCACAGAGAGAGAGACACCCCCGCACAGAGAGAGAGACACCCCCGCACAGAGAGAGAGAGAGAGAGACCCCCGCACAGAGAGAGAGAGAGAGACACCCCCGCACAGAGAGAGAGAGAGAGAGAGACACGCCCGCACAGAGAGAGAGAGACCCCCGCACAGAGAGAGACCCCCGCACAGAGAGAGAGAGACCCCCGCACAGAGAGAGAGAGACCCCCGCACAGAGAGAGAGAGACCCCCGCACAGAGAGAGACCCCCGCACAGAGAGAGAGAGACCCCCGCACAGAGAGAGAGAGACCCCCGCACAGAGAGAGAGAGACCCCCGCACAGAGAGAGAGAGACCCCCGCACAGAGAGAGAGAGACCCCCGCACAGAGAGAGAGAGAGAGAGAGACACCCCCGCACAGAGAGAGAGAGAGAGAGAGACACGCCCGCACAGAGAGAGAGAAACCCCCGCACACAGAGAGAGAGAGAGACCCCCGCACAGAGAGAGAGAGAGACCCCCGCACAGAGAGAGAGAGAGACCCCCGCACAGAGAGAGAGAGAGACCCCCGCACAGAGAGAGAGAGAGACCCCCGCACAGAGAGAGAGAGAGACCCCCGCACAGAGAGAGAGAGAGACCCCCGCACAGAGAGAGAGAGAGACCCCCGCACAGAGAGAGAGAGAGACCCCCGCACAGAGAGAGAGAGAGACCCCCGCACAGAGAGAGAGAGAGACCCCCGCACAGAGAGAGAGAGAGACCCCCGCACAGAGAGAGAGAGAGAGACCCCCCGCACAGAGAGAGAGAGAGACCCCCGCACAGAGAGAGAGAGAGACCCCCGCACAGAGAGAGAGAGAGACCCCCGCACAGAGAGAGAGAGAGAGAGACACCCCCGCACAGAGAGAGAGAGAGACACGCCCGCACAGAGAGAGAGACCCCCGCACAGAGAGAGAGAGAGACACCCCCGCACAGAGAGAGAGAGAGAGAGACACCCCCGCACAGAGAGAGAGAGAGACAGAGAGACTACCGCACAGAGAGAGAGAGACCCCCGCACAGAGAGAGAGAGACCCCCGCACAGAGAGAGAGACAGACCCCCGCACAGAGAGAGAGACAGACCCCCGCACAGAGAGAGAGACAGACCCCCGCACAGAGAGAGAGACAGACCCCCGCACAGAGAGAGAGACAGACCCCCGCACAGAGAGAGAGAGAGACCCCCGCACAGAGAGAGAGAGAGACCCCCGCACAGAGACAGAGAGAGACCCCCGCACAGAGACAGAGAGAGACCCCCGCACAGAGACAGAGAGAGACCCCCGCACAGAGACAGAGAGAGACCCCCGCACAGAGACAGAGAGAGACCCCCGCACAGAGACAGAGAGAGACCCCCGCACAGAGACAGAGAGAGACCCCCGCACAGAGACAGAGAGAGACCCCCGCACAGAGAGAGAGAGAGACCCCCGCACAGAGAGAGAGAGACCCCCCGCACAGAGAGAGAGAGAGACCCCCGCACAGAGAGAGAGAGAGACCCCCGCACAGAGAGAGAGAGAGACCCCCGCACAGAGAGAGAGAGAGACCCCCGCACAGAGAGAGAGAGAGACCCCCGCACAGAGAGAGAGAGAGACCCCCGCACAGAGAGAGAGAGAGACCCCCGCACAGAGAGAGAGAGAGACCCCCGCACAGAGAGAGAGAGAGACCCCCGCACAGAGAGAGAGAGAGAGAGACACGCCCGCACAGAGAGAGACCCCCGCACAGAGAGAGAGAGAGACACCCCCGCACAGAGAGAGAGAGAGAGAGACACCCCCGCACAGAGAGAGAGAGACAGAGAAACACTCCCGCACAGAGACAGAGAGAGACCCCCGCACAGAGACAGAGAGAGACCCCCGCACAGAGACAGAGAGAGACCCCCGCACAGAGACAGAGAGAGACCCCCCGCACAGAGAGAGACCCCCGCACAGAGAGAGACCCCCGCACAGAGAGAGACCCCGCACAGAGAGAGACCCCCGCACAGAGAGAGAGAGACCCCCGCACAGAGAGAGAGAGAGACACCCCCGCACAGAGAGAGAGAGAGAGAGACACCCCCGCACAGAGAGAGAGAGAGACAGAGAAACACTCCCGCACAGAGACAGAGAGAGACCCCCGCACAGAGACAGAGAGAGACCCCCGCACAGAGACAGAGAGAGACCCCCGCACAGAGACAGAGAGAGACCCCCGCACAGAGAGAGACCCCCGCACAGAGAGAGACCCCCGCACAGAGAGAGACCCCCGCACAGAGAGAGAGAGACCCCCGCACAGAGAGAGAGAGATTCACTCCCCCACAGAGAGAGAGAGATTCACCCCCCCACAGAGAGAGAGAGATTCACCCCCCCACAGAGAGAGAGAGATTCACCCCCCCACAGAGAGAGAGAGATTCACCCCCCCACAGAGAGAGAGAGATTCACCCCCCCACAGAGAGAGAGAGATTCACCCCCCCACAGAGAGAGAGAGATTCACCCCCCCACAGAGAGAGAGAGATTCACCCCCCCACAGAGAGAGAGAGATTCACCCCCCCCACAGAGAGAGAGAGATTCACCCCCCCACAGAGAGAGAGAGATTCACCCCCCCACAGAGAGAGAGAGATTCACCCCCCCACAGAGAGAGAGAGATTCACCCCCCCACAGAGAGAGAGAGATTCACCCCCCCACAGAGAGAGAGAGATTCACCCCCCCCACAGAGAGAGAGAGATTCACCCCCCCACAGAGAGAGAGAGATTCACCCCCCCACAGAGAGAGAGAGATTCACCCCCCCACAGAGAGAGAGAGATTCACCCCCCCACAGAGAGAGAGAGATTCACCCCCCCACAGAGAGAGAGAGATTCACCCCCCCACAGAGAGAGAGAGATTCACCCCCCCACAGAGAGAGAGAGATTCACCCCCCCACAGAGAGAGAGAGATTCACCCCCCCACAGAGAGAGAGAGATTCACCCCCCCACAGAGAGAGAGAGATTCACCCCCCCCACAGAGAGAGAGAGATTCACCCCCCCCCACAGAGAGAGAGAGATTCACCCCCCCACAGAGAGAGAGATTCACCCGGACAGAGACAGAGAGATTCACCCGGACAGAGACAGAGAGACACCCCCGCACAGAGACAGAGAGACACCCCCCGCACAGAGACAGAGAGACACCCCCGCACAGAGACAGAGAGACACCCCCGCACAGAGACAGAGAGACACCCCCGCACAGAGACAGAGAGACACCCCCGCACAGAGACAGAGAGACACCCCCGCACAGAGAGAGAGAGAGAGATTCACCCACACAGAGAGAGAGAGAGATTCACCCACACAGAGAGAGAGAGAGATTCACCCACACAGAGAGAGAGAGAGATTCACCCACACAGAGAGAGAGAGATATTCACCACACAGAGAGAGAGAGAGATTCACCCACACAGAGAGAGAGAGAGATTCACCCACACAGAGAGAGAGAGATATTCACCCACACAGAGAGAGAGAGAGAGATTCACCCACACAGAGAGAGAGAGAGATTCACCCACACAGAGAGAGAGAGAGATTCACCCACACAGAGAGAGAGAGAGATTCACCCACACAGAGAGAGAGAGATTCACCCACACAGAGAGAGAGAGAGATTCACCCACACAGAGAGAGAGAGAGAGATTCACCCACAGAGAGAGAGAGAGATTCACCCACACAGAGAGAGAGAGAGATTCACCCACACAGAGAGAGAGATTCACCCACACAGAGAGAGAGAGAGATTCACCCACACAGAGAGAGAGAGAGATTCACCCACACAGAGAGAGAGAGAGATTCACCCACAGAGAGAGAGAGAGAGATTCACCCACACAGAGAGAGAGAGATTCACCCACACAGAGAGAGAGAGATTCACCCACACAGAGAGAGAGAGAGATTCACCCACACAGAGAGAGAGAGAGATTCACCCACACAGAGAGAGAGAGATATTCACCCACACAGAGAGAGAGAGATATTCACCCACACAGAGAGAGAGAGATATTCACCCACACAGAGAGAGAGAGAGATTCACCCACACAGAGAGAGAGAGAGATTCACCCACACAGAGAGAGAGAGAGATTCACCCACACAGAGAGAGAGAGATATTCACCCACACAGAGAGAGAGAGATATTCACCCACACAGAGAGAGAGAGATATTCACCCACACAGAGAGAGAGAGAGATTCACCCACACAGAGAGAGAGAGATTCACCCACACAGAGAGAGAGAGATTCACCCACACAGAGAGAGAGAGAGATTCACCCACACAGAGAGAGAGAGAGATTCACCCACACAGAGAGAGAGAGATTCACCCACACAGAGAGAGAGAGATTCACCCACACAGAGAGAGAGAGAGATTCACCCAGAGAGAGAGAGAGATTCACCCACACAGAGAGAGAGAGAGAGATTCACCCACAGAGAGAGAGAGAGATTCACCCACACAGAGAGAGAGAGAGATTCACCCACACAGAGAGAGAGAGATTCACCCACACAGAGAGAGAGACTCCCCACAGAGAGAGAGAGACTCCCCACAGAGAGTGAGAGAGACTCCCCACAGAGAGAGAGAGAGCCCCCGCACAGCGAGAGAGAGAGAGAGCGAGAGCCCCCGCACAGCGAGAGAGAGAGAGAGCGAGAGCCCCCGCACAGCGAGAGAGAGAGCGAGAGCCCCCGCACAGCGAGAGAGAGAGCGAGAGCCCCCGCACAGCGAGAGAGAGAGAGAGCGAGAGCCCCCGCACAGCGAGAGAGAGAGAGAGCGAGAGCCCCCGCACAGCGAGAGAGAGAGCGAGAGCCCCTGCACAGCGAGAGAGAGCGAGCCCCCGCACAGCGAGAGAGAGCGAGAGCCCCCGCACAGCGAGAGAGAGCGAGAGCCCCCGCACAGCGAGAGAGAGCGAGAGCCCCCGCACAGCGAGAGAGAGCGAGAGCCCCCGCACAGCGAGAGAGAGCGAGAGCCCCCGCACAGCGAGAGAGAGCGAGAGCCCCCGCACAGCGAGAGAGAGCGAGAGCCCCCCGCACAGCGAGAGAGAGCGAGAGCCCCCGCACAGCGAGAGAGAGCGAGAGCCCCCGCACAGCGAGAGAGAGGAGCGAGAGCCCCTGCACAGCGAGAGAGAGCGAGAGCCCCCGCACAGCGAGAGAGAGCGAGAGCCCCCGCACAGCGAGAGAGAGCGAGAGCCCCCGCACAGCGAGAGAGAGCGAGAGCCCCCGCACAGCGAGAGAGAGCGAGAGCCCCCGCACAGCGAGAGAGAGCGAGAGCCCCCCGCACAGCGAGAGAGAGCGAGAGCCCCCGCACAGCGAGAGAGAGCGAGAGCCCCCGCACAGCGAGAGAGAGCGAGAGCCCCCGCACAGCGAGAGAGAGCGAGAGCCCCCGCACAGCGAGAGCGAGAGCCCCACACAGCGAGAGAGCGAGAGCCCCACACAGCGAGAGAGCGAGAGCCCCACACAGCGAGAGAGCGAGAGCCCCACACAGCGAGAGAGAGCGAAAGCCCCACACAGAGACCCCCCCCCATAGAGAGAGACCCCTCCATAGAGAGACCCCCCCCACAGAGAGGGAGAGAGACCCCCCCCCACAGAGAGAGAGACACCCCCACACAGAGAGACCCCCCCCCACAGAGACCCCAGCACAGAGAGAGAGAGACCCCAGCACAGAGAGAGAGAGAGAGAGAGAGAGAGAGACCCCCCGCACAGAGAGACCCCCGCACAGAGAGAGAGAGAGAGAGACCCCCCGCACAGAGAGACCCCCGCACAGAGAGAGACCCCCCCGCACAGAGAGAGAGAGAGAACCCCCGCACAGAGAGAGAGAGAGAACCCCGCACAGAGAGAGAGAGAGAGAACCCCGCAGAGAGAGAGAATGACCCGCACATAGAGAGAGAGAGAGCGCGAGAGAGAGACCCCCGCACAGAGCGACCCCCCCCCCATAGAGAGACCCCCCCACACAGAGAGAGGGAGAGAGACACCCACACACAGATTGGGAGAGACCCCCACACAGAGAGAGAGAAACCCCCCCCCACAGAGAGGGGGAGAGAACGACCCCCACACAGAGAGAGATAAACCCCCCCCCCCCACAGAGAGAGGGAGAGAACGACCCCCACACAGAGAGAGATTAACCCCCCCCCACAGAGAGAGGGAGAGAACGACCCCCACAGAGAGAGAAAAAGCGAGAGAGACCCCCGCACAGAGCGAACCCCCCCACAGAGAGACCCCCCCCACAGAGTGAGAGCGCCCCCCACACGCAGAGATTGGGAGAGAGAGACCCCCACACCGACAGAGAGAAACCCTCCCCCACAGAGAGAGAGAAACCCCCCCCCCCAGAGAGAGAGAAACCACCGCCCCCCAGAGAGAGAGGGAGAGAGAGAGAGATAGAGACCTTCCCACACAGAGAGAGGGAGAGAGAGACCCCCACAGAGAGACCCCCCCCCACACAGAGAGGGGGAGAGAGAGCCCCCCCCCGAGAGAAGGAGAGAGATAGATACCCATACAGAGAGAGACCCCCCCCGCAGAGAGAGGGAGAGAGAGAGACCCCCCCCCCACACAGAGAGACCACCCCACACAGAGAGAGGGAGAGAAACCCCCCCCCCAACAGATAGACCCCCCCCCCACACAGAAGGGGAGAGAGAGACCCCCACAGAGAGAGGGAGAGAGATAGATACCCACACAGAGAGAGACCCCCCCCAGAGAGAGAGGGAGAGAGAGAGACACCCCCCACACAGAGAGAGGGAGAGTGAGACCCCCACACAGAGAGAGACCCCCACACAGAGTGAGGGAGAGAGAGAGAGAGACCCCCCCCACACAGTGAGGGAGAGAGAGAGAGAACCCCACACAGAGACCCCCCCCACAGAGAGAGAGAGAAACACCCCAACAGAGAGAGACCCCCACACAGAGAGAGAGAGGGAGAGAGACCCCCACAGAGAGAGAGAGAGAGAGAGAGAGAGAGATAGCCCCCGACACAGACACAGAGAGAGAGAGAGCCCCCTCACAGAGAGAGAGGGAGAGAGACCCCCCCACAGAGAGAGAGAGAAACACCCCCACAGAGAGAGACCCCCACACAGAGAGAGAGAGGGAGAGAGACCCCCACAGAGAGAGAGAGAGAGAGAGAGAGAGAGAGAGAGAGAGAGAGAGAGTGATAGCCCCCGACACAGACACAGAGAGAGAGCCCCTCACAGCGAGAGAGGGAAGAGAGACCCCCACTCACAGAGAGAACGAAAGACCGCAACAGAGACGGAGACAGAAAAGGGGACAGGCTGAAAGACCTTAGCGAGTATTCGCTCCCCATCATTGTCCAGGATAAGAATTACTTTCACAGTGTAGAGAGTCGGCTCCTGCAATGACATGTCGGCAACTGCTGGTAAAGGTTACAGATTAAACAACATCTTTCATATTTACTGGGGGACTGCAAGTAAGAAAATTCAAAACTACACAAACTAATCCCACTGGTCCGCTCCCTCCCCATGGCCCTGTATCGATCCCCAAACTAATCCCACTGCCCCACTCCCTCCCCATAGCCCCGTATCAATCCCCAAACTAATCCCACTGCCCCACTCCCTCCCCATAGCCCCCGTATCAATCCCCAAACTAATCCCACTGCCCCACTCCCTCCCCATAGCCCCGTATCAATCCCCAAACTAATCCGACTGCCCCGCTCCCTCCCCATAGCCCTGTATCAATCCCCAAACTAATCCCACTGCCCCACTCCCTCCCCATAGCCCTGTATCAATCCCCAAACTAATCCCACTGCCCCCGCTCCCTCCCCATAGCCCCGTATCAATCCCCAAACTAATCCCACTGCCCCACTCTCTCCTCATAGCCCTGTATCAATCCCCAAACTAATCCCACTGTCCCCGCTCTCTCCACATAGTCCTGTATCAATCCCCAAACTAATCCCACTGCCCCACTCTCTCCACATAGCCCTGTATCAATCCCCAAACTAATCCCACTGCCCCCCGCTCTCTCCACATAGCCCTGTATCAATCCCCAAACTAATCCCACTGGTCCGCTCTCTCCCCATAGCCCCGTATCAATCCCCAAACTAATCCCACTGGTCCGCTCTCTCCCCATAGCCCTGTATCAATCCCCAAACTAATCCCACTGGTCCGCTCTCTCCCCATAGCCCCGTATCAATCCCCAAACTAATCCCACTGTACCTGCTCTCTCCCCATAGCCCTGCATCAGTCCCCAAACTAATCCCACTGCCCTGCTCTCTCCCCAATGCCCTGTATCAATCCCCAAACTAATCCCACTGCCCTGCTCTCTCCCCATAGCCCTGTATCAATCCCCAAACTAATCCCACTGCCCCGCTCCTCTCCCCATAGTCCTGTATCAATCCCCAAACTAATCCCACTGCCCCACTCTCTCCTCATAGCCCTGTATCAATCCCCAAACTAATCCCACTGCCCCGCTCCTCTCCCCATAGCCCAGCATCAATCCCAAACTAATCCACTGCCCCACTCTCTCCTCATAGCCCTGTATCAATCCCCAAACTAATCCCACTGCCCCCGCTCCCTCCCCATAGCCCTGTATCAATCCCCAAACTAATGCCACTGTCCCCGCTCTCATCCACATAGCCCTGTATCAATCCCCAAACTAATCCCACTGCCCCCGCTCTCTCCACATAGCCCTGTATCGATCACCAAACTAATCCCACTGCCCCACTCTCTCCTCATAGCCCTGTATCAATCCCCAAACTAATCCACTGGTCCGCTCTCTCCCCATAGCCCTGTATCAATCCCCAAACTAATCCCACTGGTCCGCTCTCTCCCCATGATCCCCGTATCAATCCCCAAACTAATCCCACTGCCCCACTCCCTCCCCAACGCCCTGTATCAATCCCCAAACTAATCCCACTGCCCCGCTCTCTCCCCATAGCCCCCGCATCAATCCCCAAACTAATCCCACTGCCCCCGCTCTCTCCCCCATAGCCCAGTATTAAACCCCAAACTAATCCCACTGCCCCGCTCTCTCCCCATAGCCCAGTATTAAACCCCAAACTAATCCCACTGCCCCCGCTCTCTCCCCATAGCCCTGTATCAATCCCCAAACTAATCCCACTGCCCCGCTCTCTCCCCAGATCCCTGTATCAATCTCCAAACTAATCCCACTGCCCGGCTCCCTCCCCATAGCCCAGTATTAAACCCCAAACTAATCCCACTGCCCCACTCTCTCCCCATGGCCCTGTATCAATCCCCAAACTAATCCCACTGCCCCGCTCTCTCCCCAGATCCCAGTATCAATCCCCAAACTAATCCCACTGCCCCACTCTCTCCCCATGGCCCTGTATCAATCCCCAAACTAATCCCACTGCCCAGCTCCCTCCCCATAGCCCAGTATTAAACCCCAAACTAATCCCACTGCCCCGCTCTCTCCCCATGGCCCTGTATCAATCCCCAAACTAATCCCACTGCCCCCACTCTCTCCCCATAGCCCTGTATCAATCCCCAAACTAATCCCACTGCCCAGCTCCCTCCCCATAGCCCAGTATCAATCCCCAAACTAATCCCACTGCCCCACTCTCTCCCCATGGCCCTGTATCAATCCCCAAACTAATCCCACTGGTCCGCTCTCGCCCCATAGCCCTGTATCAATCCCCAAACTAATCCCACTGGTCCGCTCTCTCCCCATAGCCCTGTATCAATCCCCAAACTACTCCCACTGGTCCGCTCTCTCCCCATAGCCCTGTATCAATCCCCAAACTAATCCCACTGGTCCGCTCTCTCCCCATAGCCCTGTATCAGTCCCCAAACTAATCCCACTGCCCCGCTCTCTCCCCATATCCCTGTATCAATCCCCAAACTAATCCCACTGCCCCACTCTCTCCCCATAGTCCTGCATCAATCCCCAAACTAATCCCACTGGTCCGCTCTCGCCCCATAGCCCTGTATCAATCCCCAAACTAATCCCACTGGTCCGCTCTCTCCCCATAGCCCTGTATCAATCCCCAAACTAATCCCACTGGTCCGCTCTCTCCCCATAGCCCTGTATCAGTCCCCAAACTAATCCCACTGCCCCGCTCTCTCCCCATATCCCTGTATCAATCCCCAAACTAATCCCACTGCCCCACTCTCTCCCCATAGCCCTGTATAAATCCCCAAACTAATCCCACTGGTCCGCTCTCTCCCCGTATCCCTGTATCAGTCCCCAAACTAATCCCACTGCCCTGCTCTCTCCCCATAGCCCTGTATCAATCTCCAAACTAATCCCACTGCCCTGCTCTCCCCATTGCCCTGTATCAGTCCCCAAACTAATCCCACTGCCCCACTCTCTCCACAAAGCCCTGTATCAATTCACCAAACGAATCCCACTGCCCCGCTCTCTCCCCATAGCCCAGTATTAAACCCCAAACTAATCCCACTGCCCCACTCTCTCCCCATGGCCCTGTATCAATCCCCAAACTAATCCCACTGCCCCACTCTCTCCCCATGGCCCTGTATCAATCCCCAAACTAATCCCACTGCCCCACTCTCTCCCCATAGTCCTGTATAAATCCCCAAACTAATCCCACTGGTCCGCTCTCTCCCCATAGCCCCGTATCAATCCCCAAACTAATCCCACTGGTCCGCTCTCTCCCCATAGCCCTGTATCAATCCCCAAACTAATCCCACTGGTCCGCTCTCTCCCCATAGCCCCGTATCAATCCCCAAACTAATCCCACTGTACCTGCTCTCTCCCCATAGCCCTGCATCAGTCCCCAAACTAATCCCACTGCCCTGCTCTCTCCCCAATGCCCTGTATCAATCCCCAAACTAATCCCACTGCCCTGCTCTCTCCCCATAGCCCTGTATCAATCCCCAAACTAATCCCACTGCCCCGCTCTCTCCCCATAGTCCTGTATCAATCCCCAAACTAATCCCACTGCCCCACTCTCTCCTCATAGCCCTGTATCAATCCCCAAACTAATCCCACTGCCCCGCTCTCTCCCCATAGCCCAGCATCAATCCCCAAACTAATCCCACTGCCCCACTCTCTCCTCATAGCCCTGTATCAATCCCCAAACTAATCCCACTGCCCCCGCTCCCTCCCCATAGCCCTGTATCAATCCCCAAACTAATCCCACTGTCCCCGCTCTCTCCACATAGCCCTGTATCAATCCCCAAACTAATCCCACTGCCCCCGCTCTCTCCACATAGCCCTGTATCGATCACCAAACTAATCCCACTGCCCCACTCTCTCCTCATAGCCCTGTATCAATCCCCAAACTAATCCCACTGGTCCGCTCTCTCCCCATAGCCCTGTATCAATCCCCAAACTAATCCCACTGGTCCGCTCTCTCCCCATATCCCCGTATCAATCCCCAAACTAATCCCACTGCCCCACTCCCTCCCCAACGCCCTGTATCAATCCCCAAACTAATCCCACTGCCCCGCTCTCTCCCCATAGCCCCGCATCAATCCCCAAACTAATCCCACTGCCCCCGCTCTCTCCCCATAGCCCAGTATTAAACCCCAAACTAATCCCACTGCCCCGCTCTCTCCCCATAGCCCAGTATTAAACCCCAAACTAATCCCACTGCCCCCGCTCTCTCCCCATAGCCCTGTATCAATCCCCAAACTAATCCCACTGCCCCGCTCTCTCCCCAGATCCCTGTATCAATCTCCAAACTAATCCCACTGCCCGGCTCCCTCCCCATAGCCCAGTATTAAACCCCAAACTAATCCCACTGCCCCACTCTCTCCCCATGGCCCTGTATCAATCCCCAAACTAATCCCACTGCCCCGCTCTCTCCCCAGATCCCAGTATCAATCCCCAAACTAATCCCACTGCCCCACTCTCTCCCCATGGCCCTGTATCAATCCCCAAACTAATCCCACTGCCCCACTCTCTCCCCATAGCCCTGTATCAATCCCCAAACTAATCCCACTGCCCCACTCTCTCCCCATGGCCCTGTATCAATCCCCAAACTAATCCCACTGCCCCACTCTCTCCCCATAGCCCTGTATCAATCCCCAAACTAATCCCACTGCCCAGCTCCCTCCCCATAGCCCAGTATTAAACCCCAAACTAATCCCACTGCCCCGCTCTCTCCCCATGGCCCTGTATCAATCCCCAAACTAATCCCACTGCCCCACTCTCTCCCCATAGCCCTGTATCAATCCCCAAACTAATCCCACTGCCCAGCTCCCTCCCCATAGCCCAGTATCAATCCCCAAACTAATCCCACTGCCCCACTCTCTCCCCATGGCCCTGTATCAATCCCCAAACTAATCCCACTGGTCCGCTCTCGCCCCATAGCCCTGTATCAATCCCCAAACTAATCCCACTGGTCCGCTCTCTCCCCATAGCCCTGTATCAATCCCCAAACTACTCCCACTGGTCCGCTCTCTCCCCATAGCCCTGTATCAATCCCCAAACTAATCCCACTGGTCCGCTCTCTCCCCATAGCCCTGTATCAGTCCCCAAACTAATCCCACTGCCCCGCTCTCTCCCCATATCCCTGTATCAATCCCCAAACTAATCCCACTGCCCCACTCTCTCCCCATAGTCCTGCATCAATCCCCAAACTAATCCCACTGGTCCGCTCTCGCCCCATAGCCCTGTATCAATCCCCAAACTAATCCCACTGGTCCGCTCTCTCCCCATAGCCCTGTATCAATCCCCAAACTAATCCCACTGGTCCGCTCTCTCCCCATAGCCCTGTATCAGTCCCCAAACTAATCCCACTGCCCCGCTCTCTCCCCATATCCCTGTATCAATCCCCAAACTAATCCCACTGCCCCACTCTCTCCCCATAGCCCTGTATAAATCCCCAAACTAATCCCACTGGTCCGCTCTCTCCCCGTATCCCTGTATCAGTCCCCAAACTAATCCCACTGCCCTGCTCTCTCCCCATAGCCCTGTATCAATCTCCAAACTAATCCCACTGCCCTGCTCTCCCCATTGCCCTGTATCAGTCCCCAAACTAATCCCACTGCCCCACTCTCTCCACAAAGCCCTGTATCAATTCACCAAACGAATCCCACTGCCCCGCTCTCTCCCCATAGCCCAGTATCAATCCCCAAACTAATCCAACTGCCCAGCTCCCTCCCCATAGCCCAGTATTAAACCCCAAACTAATCCCACTGCCCCACTCTCTCCCCATGGCCCTGTATCAATCCCCAAACTAATCCCACTGCCCCACTCTCTCCCCATGGCCCTGTATCAATCCCCAAACTAATCCCACTGCCCCACTCTCTCCCCATAGTCCTGTATCAATCCCCAAACTAATCCCACTGCCCCGCTCTCTCCCCATAGCCCAGTATCAATCCCCAAACTAATCCCACTGCCCGGCTCCCTCCCCATAGCCCAGTATTAAACCCCAAACTAATCCCACTGCCCCACTCTCTCCCCATGGCCCTGTATCAATCCCCAAACTAATCCCACTGCCCCGCTCTCTCCCCATAGCCCTGTATCAATCCCCAAACTAATCCCACTGCCCCACTCTCTCCCCATAGTCCTGTATCAATCCCCAAACTAATCCCACTGGTCCGCTCTCTCCCCATAGCCCTGTATCAATCCCCAAACTAATCCCACTGGTCCGCTCTCTCCCCATACCCCTGTATCAATCCCCAAACTAATCCCACTGCCCTGCTCTCTCCCCATAGCCCTGTTTCAATCTCCAAACTAATCCCACTGTACCTGCTCTCTCCCCATAGCCCTGTATCAATCCCCAAACTAATCCCACTGCCCCGCTCTCTCCGCATAGACCTGTATCGATCCCCAAACTAATCCCACTGCCCGGCTCCCTCCCCATAGCCCTGTTTCAATCTCCAAACTAATCCCACTGTACCTGCTCTCTCCCCATAGCCCTGTATCAATCCCCAAACTAATCCCACTGCCCCCGCTCTCTCCCATTAGCCCAGTATTTTGGGGCCCTGTATCAATCCCCAAACTAATCCCACTGCCCCACTCTCTCCCCATAGCCCTGTATCAATCCCCAAACTAATCCCACTGCCCCACTCTCTCCCCATGGCCCTGTATTAAACCCCAAACTAATCCCACTGCCCCGCTCTCTCCCCATACCCCTGTATCAATCCCCAAACTAATCCCACTGGTCCGCTCTCTCCCCATAGCCCTGTATCAGTCCCCAAACTAATCCCACTGGTCCGCTCTCTCCCCATAGCCCTGTATCAATCCCCAAACTAATCCCACTGGTCCGCTCTCTCCCCATAACCCTGTATCAATCCCCAAACTAATCCCACTGGTCCGCTCTCTCCCCATAGCCCTGTATCAGTCCCCAAACTAATCCCACTGCCCTGCTCTCTCCCCATAGCCCTGTATCAATCTCCAAACTAATCCCACTGTACCTGCTCTCTCCCCATAGCCCTGTATCAATCCCCAAACTAATCCCACTGCCCCGCTCTCTCCGCATAGCCCTGTATCGATCCCCAAACTAATCCCACTGCCCCGCTCTCTCCCCATAGCCCTGTATCAATCCCCAAACTAATCCCACTGCCCCGCTCTCTCCCCATAGCCCAGTATTAAACCCCAAACTAATCCCACTGCCCCACTCTCTCCCCATGGCCCTGTATCAATCCCCAAACTAATCCCACTGCCCCACTCTCTCCCCATGGCCCTGTATCAATCCCCAAACTAATCCCACTGCCCCACTCTCTCCCCATAGTCCTGTATAAATCCCCAAACTAATCCCACTGGTCCGCTCTCTCCCCATAGCCCCGTATCAATCCCCAAACTAATCCCACTGGTCCGCTCTCTCCCCATAGCCCTGTATCAATCCCCAAACTAATCCCACTGGTCCGCTCTCTCCCCATAGCCCCGTATCAATCCCCAAACTAATCCCACTGTACCTGCTCTCTCCCCATAGCCCTGCATCAGTCCCCAAACTAATCCCACTGCCCTGCTCTCTCCCCAATGCCCTGTATCAATCCCCAAACTAATCCCACTGCCCTGCTCTCTCCCCATAGCCCTGTATCAATCCCCAAACTAATCCCACTGCCCCGCTCTCTCCCCATAGTCCTGTATCAATCCCCAAACTAATCCCACTGCCCCACTCTCTCCTCATAGCCCTGTATCAATCCCCAAACTAATCCCACTGCCCCGCTCTCTCCCCATAGCCCAGCATCAATCCCCAAACTAATCCCACTGCCCCACTCTCTCCTCATAGCCCTGTATCAATCCCCAAACTAATCCCACTGCCCCCGCTCCCTCCCCATAGCCCTGTATCAATCCCCAAACTAATCCCACTGTCCCCGCTCTCTCCACATAGCCCTGTATCAATCCCCAAACTAATCCCACTGCCCCCGCTCTCTCCACATAGCCCTGTATCGATCACCAAACTAATCCCACTGCCCCACTCTCTCCTCATAGCCCTGTATCAATCCCCAAACTAATCCCACTGGTCCGCTCTCTCCCCATAGCCCTGTATCAATCCCCAAACTAATCCCACTGGTCCGCTCTCTCCCCATATCCCCGTATCAATCCCCAAACTAATCCCACTGCCCCACTCCCTCCCCAACGCCCTGTATCAATCCCCAAACTAATCCCACTGCCCCGCTCTCTCCCCATAGCCCCGCATCAATCCCCAAACTAATCCCACTGCCCCCGCTCTCTCCCCATAGCCCAGTATTAAACCCCAAACTAATCCCACTGCCCCGCTCTCTCCCCATAGCCCAGTATTAAACCCCAAACTAATCCCACTGCCCCCGCTCTCTCCCCATAGCCCTGTATCAATCCCCAAACTAATCCCACTGCCCCGCTCTCTCCCCAGATCCCTGTATCAATCTCCAAACTAATCCCACTGCCCGGCTCCCTCCCCATAGCCCAGTATTAAACCCCAAACTAATCCCACTGCCCCACTCTCTCCCCATGGCCCTGTATCAATCCCCAAACTAATCCCACTGCCCCGCTCTCTCCCCAGATCCCAGTATCAATCCCCAAACTAATCCCACTGCCCCACTCTCTCCCCATGGCCCTGTATCAATCCCCAAACTAATCCCACTGCCCCACTCTCTCCCCATAGCCCTGTATCAATCCCCAAACTAATCCCACTGCCCCACTCTCTCCCCATGGCCCTGTATCAATCCCCAAACTAATCCCACTGCCCCACTCTCTCCCCATAGCCCTGTATCAATCCCCAAACTAATCCCACTGCCCAGCTCCCTCCCCATAGCCCAGTATTAAACCCCAAACTAATCCCACTGCCCCGCTCTCTCCCCATGGCCCTGTATCAATCCCCAAACTAATCCCACTGCCCCACTCTCTCCCCATAGCCCTGTATCAATCCCCAAACTAATCCCACTGCCCAGCTCCCTCCCCATAGCCCAGTATCAATCCCCAAACTAATCCCACTGCCCCACTCTCTCCCCATGGCCCTGTATCAATCCCCAAACTAATCCCACTGGTCCGCTCTCGCCCCATAGCCCTGTATCAATCCCCAAACTAATCCCACTGGTCCGCTCTCTCCCCATAGCCCTGTATCAATCCCCAAACTACTCCCACTGGTCCGCTCTCTCCCCATAGCCCTGTATCAATCCCCAAACTAATCCCACTGGTCCGCTCTCTCCCCATAGCCCTGTATCAGTCCCCAAACTAATCCCACTGCCCCGCTCTCTCCCCATATCCCTGTATCAATCCCCAAACTAATCCCACTGCCCCACTCTCTCCCCATAGTCCTGCATCAATCCCCAAACTAATCCCACTGGTCCGCTCTCGCCCCATAGCCCTGTATCAATCCCCAAACTAATCCCACTGGTCCGCTCTCTCCCCATAGCCCTGTATCAATCCCCAAACTAATCCCACTGGTCCGCTCTCTCCCCATAGCCCTGTATCAGTCCCCAAACTAATCCCACTGCCCCGCTCTCTCCCCATATCCCTGTATCAATCCCCAAACTAATCCCACTGCCCCACTCTCTCCCCATAGCCCTGTATAAATCCCCAAACTAATCCCACTGGTCCGCTCTCTCCCCGTATCCCTGTATCAGTCCCCAAACTAATCCCACTGCCCTGCTCTCTCCCCATAGCCCTGTATCAATCTCCAAACTAATCCCACTGCCCTGCTCTCCCCATTGCCCTGTATCAGTCCCCAAACTAATCCCACTGCCCCACTCTCTCCACAAAGCCCTGTATCAATTCACCAAACGAATCCCACTGCCCCGCTCTCTCCCCATAGCCCAGTATCAATCCCCAAACTAATCCAACTGCCCAGCTCCCTCCCCATAGCCCAGTATTAAACCCCAAACTAATCCCACTGCCCCACTCTCTCCCCATGGCCCTGTATCAATCCCCAAACTAATCCCACTGCCCCACTCTCTCCCCATGGCCCTGTATCAATCCCCAAACTAATCCCACTGCCCCACTCTCTCCCCATAGTCCTGTATCAATCCCCAAACTAATCCCACTGCCCCGCTCTCTCCCCATAGCCCAGTATCAATCCCCAAACTAATCCCACTGCCCGGCTCCCTCCCCATAGCCCAGTATTAAACCCCAAACTAATCCCACTGCCCCACTCTCTCCCCATGGCCCTGTATCAATCCCCAAACTAATCCCACTGCCCCGCTCTCTCCCCATAGCCCTGTATCAATCCCCAAACTAATCCCACTGCCCCACTCTCTCCCCATAGTCCTGTATCAATCCCCAAACTAATCCCACTGGTCCGCTCTCTCCCCATAGCCCTGTATCAATCCCCAAACTAATCCCACTGGTCCGCTCTCTCCCCATACCCCTGTATCAATCCCCAAACTAATCCCACTGCCCTGCTCTCTCCCCATAGCCCTGTTTCAATCTCCAAACTAATCCCACTGTACCTGCTCTCTCCCCATAGCCCTGTATCAATCCCCAAACTAATCCCACTGCCCCGCTCTCTCCGCATAGACCTGTATCGATCCCCAAACTAATCCCACTGCCCGGCTCCCTCCCCATAGCCCTGTTTCAATCTCCAAACTAATCCCACTGTACCTGCTCTCTCCCCATAGCCCTGTATCAATCCCCAAACTAATCCCACTGCCCCCGCTCTCTCCCATTAGCCCAGTATTTTGGGGCCCTGTATCAATCCCCAAACTAATCCCACTGCCCCACTCTCTCCCCATAGCCCTGTATCAATCCCCAAACTAATCCCACTGCCCCACTCTCTCCCCATGGCCCTGTATTAAACCCCAAACTAATCCCACTGCCCCGCTCTCTCCCCATACCCCTGTATCAATCCCCAAACTAATCCCACTGGTCCGCTCTCTCCCCATAGCCCTGTATCAGTCCCCAAACTAATCCCACTGGTCCGCTCTCTCCCCATAGCCCTGTATCAATCCCCAAACTAATCCCACTGGTCCGCTCTCTCCCCATAACCCTGTATCAATCCCCAAACTAATCCCACTGGTCCGCTCTCTCCCCATAGCCCTGTATCAGTCCCCAAACTAATCCCACTGCCCTGCTCTCTCCCCATAGCCCTGTATCAATCTCCAAACTAATCCCACTGTACCTGCTCTCTCCCCATAGCCCTGTATCAATCCCCAAACTAATCCCACTGCCCCGCTCTCTCCGCATAGCCCTGTATCGATCCCCAAACTAATCCCACTGCCCCGCTCTCTCCCCATAGCCCTGTATCAATCCCCAAACTAATCCCACTGCCCCGCTCTCTCCCCATAGCCCTGTATCGATCCCCAAACTAATCCCACTGCCCCGCTCTCTCCCCATAGCCCAGCATCAATCCCCAAACTAATCCCACTGCCCCGCACTCTCGCCATGGTCCTGTATCAATCCCCAAACTAATCCCACCGCCCCACTCACTCCCCATAGCCCTGTATCGATCCCCAAACTAATCCCACTGCCCCACTCACTCCCCATAGCCCTGTATCGATCCCCAAACTAATCCCACTGTCCCGCGCTCGCCCCTGTAACACTGCATCAATTTCCCGTCAATGCAGCTCTCGCCCTTCGCCGGCCCTCCACCCACCCCCCCCCCCTCCCCCACCGTGTTGAAATCCCGGCGATCCCCAGCTCCATCGTCACCCCTGCTCGACGTGCTCTGGGCCTCCCGAAACAAAGTTCTGTGATGCACTGACTTTTCCTAACCGCAGTCTGAGTGTACAACAGAACTTCATCTCGAGGGCGGAGATCCTGGGTCTGGCGGCTAGCGGGCAGGGTCCGCCTGTCGGCAGGCTGGGCCCCGGGCAGACGCTGGGCCCTCCTCCAG
The DNA here is from genome assembly GCF_036365525.1 of Heterodontus francisci. NCBI lineage: Eukaryota > Metazoa > Chordata > Chondrichthyes > Heterodontiformes > Heterodontidae > Heterodontus > Heterodontus francisci. The sequence continues at coordinate 105,230 of NW_027140947.1, read as the reverse complement.
GGAGCCTGGCCACATCTCCCGTGGGTCTCGGAACTCCTCGTCGCAGCCGCTCTCCACGGCTGGAGCCCGGCGGCGAGGCGAATTGTCAACTATTTGACTTCAGCGTGCGTCACAGTCGAGTCCCAATACCATCCTCACGCTGACACTGCAACACACTAGCCCTGCCTAATGTCCCACCCTCCACCCGGATGCAATATTGGGGGGCCGGAGGTGGGGGATGCTTTTAGTCTATTTGAATTAACATGAGGTACACTTTCCCCCTCTTACTCTGCCACACTAGCCTCACACACCATCACGACTGGAGAACGCAACTCCGCAATGGCGCTCCATCCGTCTCTCCTCAGCCCCGGGTGCAGTCCCATGGAAGGCGACTGATGGTTTCCCCCCCAATCCTAACAGGACCCAACTGTCCTGTCAACATCTCCCAACACCCACAGTCCATGGGAGGATGCCCCCTCAGCACAGACCCGAGAAGGGGGGGGGGGGGGGGAAGAGTAAAGAGGGACGGGGGGGTGGGGTAGAGAGGAGGACGGGGGGGGGGGGGGAGGGAGGAGAGAGAGGAGGACGGGGGGGGGGGGGGAGGGAGGAGAGAGAGGAGGACGGGGGGGGGAGGGAGGAGAGAGAGGAGGACGGGGGGGGGGGAGGGAGGAGAGAGAGGAGGACGGGGGGGGGGGGGGGAGGGAGGAGAGAGAGGAGGACGGGGGGGGGGGAGGGAGGAGAGAGAGGAGGACGGGGGGGGGAGGGAGGAGAGAGAGGAGGACTGGGGAGGGGGGGTGCAGGACGGGGGGAGGGGGGGTGCAGGACGGGGGGAGGGGGGGTGCAGGACGGGGGGAGGGGGGGTGCAGGACGGGGGGTGCAGGACGGGGGGAGGGGGGGTGCAGGACGGGGGGAGGGGGGGTGCAGGACGGGGGGAGGGGGGGTGCAGGACGGGGGGAGGGGGGTGCAGGACGGGGGGGAGGGGGTGCAGGACGGGGGGGAGGGGGTGCAGGACGGGGGGGAGGGGGTGCAGGACGGGGGGAGGGGATGTAGGATGCAGGGGGAAGGGGAGGAGAGATGGGGGGAGTGATGGGGGGGAGGAGTGATGGGGGGGGGAGGGGCGTGATGGGGGGGAGGGGAGTGATGGGGGGGAGGGGAGTGATGGGGGGGGGAGGGGAGTGATGGGGGGGGGAGGGGAGTGATGGGGGAGGGGAGTGATTGGGGGGGGGAGGGGAGTGATGGGGGGGGAGGGGAGTGATGGGGGGGAGGGGAGTGATGGGGGGGAGGGGAGTGATGGGGGGGAGGGGAGTGATGGGGGGGGGAGGGGAGTGATGGGGGGGGGAGGGGAGTGATGGGGGGGGGAGGGAGTGATGGGGGGGGAGGGGAGTGATGGGGGAGGGGAGTGATTGGGGGGGGGAGGGGAGTGATGGGGGGGGAGTGATGGGGGGGGGAGGGGAGTGATGGGGGGGGAGGGGAGTGATGGGGGGGGGGAGTGATGGGGGGGGAGGGGAGTGATGGGGGGGGGAGGGGAGTGATGGGGGGGGGGAGGGGAGTGATGGGGGGGGGGAGGGGAGTGATGGGGGGGGGGAGGGGAGTGATGGGGGGGGGGAGGGGAGTGATGGGGGGGGGGAGGGGAGTGATGGGGGGGGGAGGGGAGTGATGGGGGGGGGAGGGGAGTGATTGGGGGGGGGGAGGGGAGTGATTGGGGGGGGGAGGGGAGTGATTGGGGGGGGGAGGGGAGTGATTGGGGGGGGGAGGGGAGTGATGGGGGGGGAGGGGAGTGATTGGGGGGGGGAGGGGAGTGATTGGGGGGGGAGGGGAGTGATTGGGGGGGGGAGGGGAGTGATTGGGGGGGGGAGGGGAGTGATTGAGGGGGGGAGGGGAGTGATTGGGGGGGGGAGGGGAGTGATGGGGGGGAGGGGAGTGATTGGGGGGGGGAGGGGAGTGATTGGGGGGGGGAGGGGAGTGATTGGGGGGGGGGAGGGGAGTGATGGGGGGGGGAGGGGAGTGATTGGGGGGGGAGGGGAGTGATGGGGGGGGGAGGGGAGTGATGGGGGGGGGAGGGGAGTGATTGGGGGGGGGAGGGGAGTGATTGGGGGGGGAGGGGAGTGATTGGGGGGGGAGGGGAGTGATTGGGGGGGGGAGGGGAGTGATTGGGGGGGGAGGGGAGTGATGGGGGGGGAGGGGAGTGATTGGGGGGGAGGGGAGTGATTGGGGGGGGGAGGGGAGTGATTGGGGGGGGAGGGGAGTGATTGGGGGGGGAGGGGAGTGATGGGGGGGGGAGGGGAGTGATTGGGGGGGGAGGGGAGTGATGGGGGGGGAGGGGAGTGATTGGGGGGGGGAGGGGAGTGATTGGGGGGGGGGGATTCCCAAATATGAACCCCACCCAATCCAGGGAGAGAGTGTTGCTGTTTTTGTTGTTGGGGAACAGTCCAGAATTTTCCACAGCCATTTCCACCCGACACCCCCCCCCCCCCCACTCCCCGGGGGGGAGGCTCAAATCGAGCCCCAGGCTTCCGCCAAGCTGCTAGGCCACACCGGACCAGGCTGATTCTCCCCGGCGCCCACCCTCCAGGTAAATCACCCTCCCCGCCGCTTCACCCACCCCACATCCCCGCGGTGGGGGAAGCGAGGATCCCCCCCCACACGACCCTACCGCCGCTCCCTCTCCCCCTCTCACCAGCACCAGCGCCTCCATCTTGCCGCTGCCCCTGTCGACGTGGAGCCGCCGCCGCCGCCGGGTCCCGTCAATCAAGACCCGGGCCCCGCCCCCTACCCCCGCTCCGGCCAATCGGCGACCGCCGCCGGTCGTCAGTCAGAGCCAGGTCCCGCCCTCCACTATGCGTCGGTGCCCGGCTTCGCCAATCAGGGGCGGGGGGGGTACGGCAATGACCCGTCAATCAGACATGAGCCCGCCCTCCTTCCCTCCCACGTCGGCCAACGTGCCCCCCCCCCCCCCCCCAACTTCGCGAGACGAGTCCCGCCCACACGCTCGGTGGTGGGGGAGGGGGCGGGGCGGGGAGGTGGGGGGGGGGGGTCTGGTGAGGGAAGACGTGGCAGCCAATCGGCGGCAGGGAGAGACTGTCAATCATGCAGGGAGGCGGCCGCGCCCCGCCCCGCCCCGCCCCGCCCCGTCCGTTGGCCAACTGAGAGCAGGGCCCCACCCCCGCCCATACCAGCGGGACGCCGGCCGCTGTCGATCAAAGAGGAAGACCGCCCATCCGGGAGACGTCATGAGGCAGACACGCCCCCTTCGCCGCGACGCCGGCCCAATCAGGAACGGCTCCAGGAGAGGGTGGGATGTTGGGGGGCGGCACTACACGCAAACACACGACAGCACCGCCAATCAGCCCGAAGCAGCGGCTGTCATTGGCGGAGCTGGCAAGGGGCGGGATTACCGTCCGCGGCGCGCGACGCCACCCGCGCCCTCCCCAGTGTCAATCAGTCGTACTCGCCGCCACTGATTGGCCAGGACCGACAGCAGGAAGCGGCCCCTCCCCCCCTCCGCAGAGTGGGGGAACGGGTTGCCAATCAAACTGAGACCACGCCCACAGTGGGCGGGGCGGAGTGTGCCTGCCGGCGGCCGTTCAGCCCATCGAATCGGTTGCTCAGAAGCAGGACGGGGCCATTCAGCCCCTCATTCCTGTCACACAGGAAGAGGAGGAGGCCATTCAGCCCCTCATTCCTCTCACACAGGAAGAGGAGGAGGCCATTCAGCCCCTCAATCCTGTCACACAGGAAGAGGAGGAGGCCATTCAGCCCCTCATTCCTCTCACACAGGAAGAGGAGGAGGCCATTCAGCCCCTCAATCCTGTCACACAGGAAGAGGAGGAGGCCATTCAGCCCCTCATTCCTCTGACACAAGAAGAGGAGGAGGCCATTCAGCCCCTCATTCCTCTCACACAAGAAGAGGAGGAGGACATTCAGCCCCTCATTCCTCTCACACAAGAAGAGGAGGAGGCCATTCAGCCCCTCATTCCTCTCACACAAGAAGAGGAGGAGGACATTCAGCCCCTCATTCCTCTCACACAAGAAGAGGAGGAGGCCATTCAGCCCCTCATTCCTCTCACACAAGAAGAGGAGGAGGCCATTCAGCCCCTCATTCCTCTCACACAAGAAGTGGAGGAGGCCATTCAGCCCCTCATTCCTCTCACACAAGAAGAGGAGGAGGACATTCAGCCCCTCATTCCTCTCACACAAGAAGAGGAGGAGGCCATTCAGCCCCACAATCCTGTCACACAAGAAGAGGAGGAGGACATTCAGCCCCACAATCCTGTCACACAAGAAGAGGAGGAGGACATTCAACCCCTCAATCCTGTCACATAGGAAGAGGAGGAGGCCATTCAGCCCCTCATTCATGTCACACAGGAAGAGGAAGAGTCCAATCAGCCCCTCTCTCTCAGGGTGATATCTGTACACAGACTGATGTCTCTCAGTCCCCTCTCTCAGGGTGATATCTGTACACTGACTGGTGTCTCTCAGTCCCCTCTCTCTCTCAGGGTGATATCTGTACACTGACTGGTGTCTCTCAGTCTCTCTCTCTCTCAGGGTGATATCTGTACACTGACTGGTGTCTCTCAGTCCCCTCTCTCTCTCAGGGTGATATCTGTACACTGACTGGTTTCTCTCAGTCCCCTCTCTCTCAGGGTGATATCTGTACACTGACTGGTGTCTCTCAGTCTCTCTCTCTCAGGGTGATATCTGTACACTGACTGGTGTCTCTCAGTCCCCTCTCTCTCTCAGGGTGATATCTGTACACTGACTGGTGTCTCTCAGTCCCCTCTCTCTCTCAGGGTGATATCTGTACACTGACTGGTGTCTCTCAGTCCCCTCTCTCTCTCAGGGTGATATCTGTACACTGACTGGTTTCTCTCAGTCCCCTCTCTCTCAGGGTGATATCTGTACACTGACTGGTGTCTCTCAGTCCCTCTCTCTCAGGGTGATATCTGTACACTGACTGGTGTCTCTCAGTCTCTCTCTCTCAGGGTGATATCTGTACACTGACTGGTGTCTCAGTCCCCTCTCTCTCAGGGTGATATCGGTACACTGACTGGTGTCTCTCAGTCCCCTCTCTCTCTCAGGGTGATATCTGTACACTGACTGGTGTCTCTCAGTCCTCTCTCTCTCAGGGTGATATCTGTACACTGACTGGTTTCTCTCAGTCCCCTCTCTCTCTCAGGGTGATATCTGTACACTGACTGGTGTCTCTCAGTTCCCTCTCTCTCAGGGTGATATCTGTACTCTGACTGGTGTCTCTCAGTCCCTCTCACTCTCTCAGGGTGATATCTGTACATTGACTGGTGTCAATCAGTCCCTCTCTCTCTCAGGGTGATATCTGCACACTGACTGGTGTCCCTCAGTCCCTCTCTCTCAGGGTGATATCTTTACACTGACTGGTGTCTCTCAGTCCCTCTCTCTCTCAGGGTGATATCTGTACACTGACTGGTGTCTCTCAGTCCCCTCTCTCTCTCAGGGTGATATCTGTACACTGACTGGTGTCTCTCAGTCCCTCTCTCTCAGGGTGATATCTGTACACTGACTGGTGTCTCTCAGTCCCCTCTCTCTCAGGGTGATATCTGTACACTGACTGGTGTCTCTCAGTCCCTCTCTCTCTCAGGGAGATATCTGTACACTGACAGGTGTCTCTCAGTCCCCTCTCTCTCAGGGTGATATCTGTACATTGACTGGTGTCTCTCAGTCCCCTCTCTCTCAGGGTGATATCTGTACATTGAGTGGTGCCTTTCAGTCCCTCTCTCTCTCAGGGTGATAACTGGACAATGACTGTTGTCTCTCAGTCCCCTCTCTCTCAGGGTGATATCTGCACATTGAGTGGTGTCTCTCAGTCCCTCTCACTCTCAGGGTGATATCTGTACACTGACTGGTGTCTCTCAGTCCCTCTCTCTCTCAGGGTGATATCTGTACACTGACTGGTGTCTCTCAGTCCCTCTCTCTCAGGGTGATATCTGTACTCTGACTGGTGTCTCTCAGTCCCTCTCTCTCAGGGTGATATCTGTACACTGACTGGTGTCTCTCAGTCCCTCTCTCTCAGGGTGATATCTGTACTCTGACTGGTGTCTCTCAGTCCCCTCTCTCTCTCAGGGTGATATCTGTACACTGACTGGTGTCTCTCAGTCCCTCTCTCTCAGGGTGATATCTGAACACTGAGTCGTGTCTCTCAGTCCCCTCTCTCTCTCAGGGTGATATCTGTACTCTGACTGGTTTCTCTCAGTTCCCTCTCTCTCTCAGGGTGATATCTGTACACTGACTGGTGTCTCTCAGTCCCCTCTCTCTCTCAGGGTGATATCTGTACACTGTCTGGTGTCTCTCAGTCTCTCTCTCTGAGGGTGATTTCTGTACACTGACTGGTGTCTCTCAGTCCCTCTCTCTCAGGGTGATATCTGTACACTGACTGGTGTCTCTCAGTCCCTCTCCCTCAGGGTGATATCTGTACACTGACTGGTGTCTCTCAGTCTTTCTCTCTCAGGGTGATATCTGTACACTGACTGGTGTCTCTCAGTCCCTCTCCCTCAGGGTGATATCTGTACACTGACTGGTGTCTCTCAGACCCCTCTCTCTCAGGGTGATATCTGTATACTGACTGGTGTCTCTCAGACCCCCCTCTCTCTGGGTGATATCTGTACACTGACTGGTTTCTCTCAGTCCCCTCTCTCTCTCAGGGTGATATCTGAACACTGACTGGTGTCTCTCAGTCCCCTCTCTCTCTCAGGGTGATATCTGTACACTGACTGCTGTCTCTCAGTCTCCGCTCTCTCAGGGTGATATCTGTACAGTGACTGGTGTCTCTCTAACCCTCTCTCTCTCAGGGTGATATCTGTACACTGACTGGTGTCTCTCAGTCTCTGCTCTCTCAGGGTGATATCTGTACACTGACTGGTGTCTCTCAGTCCCTCTCTCTCTCAGGGTGAGATCTGAAAACTGACTGGTGTCTCTCAGTCCCCTCTCTCTCTCAGGGTGATATCTGTACACTGACTGATTTCTCTCAGTCCCCTCTCTCTCTCAGGGTGATATCTGTACACTGACTGGTGTCTCTCAGTTCCCTCTCTCTCAGGGTGATATCTGTACACTGACTGGTGTCTCTCAGTCCCTCTCTCTCTCAGGGTGAGATCTGAAAACTGACTGGTGTCTCTCAGTCCCCTCTCTCTCTCAGGGTGATATCTGTACACTGACTGATTTCTCTCAGTCCCCTCTCTCTCTCAGGGTGATATCTGTACACTGACTGGTGTCTCTCAGTCCCTCTCTCTCTCAGGGTGATATCTGAACACTGACTGGTGTCTCTCAGTCCCCTCTCTCTCAGGGTGATATCTGTACACTGACTGGTGTCTCTCAGTCTCTGCTCTCTCAGGGTGATATCTGTACAGTGACTGGTGTCTCTCAGTTCCCTCTCTCTCTCAGGGTGATATCTGTACACTGACTGGTGTCTCTCAGTCCCCTCTCTCTCTCAGGGTGATAACTGTACTCTGACAGGTGTCTCTCAGTCCCTCTCTCTCTCAGGGTGATATCTGTACACTGACTGGTGTCTCTCAGTCCCCTTTCTCTCTCAGGGTGATATCTGTACACTGACTGGTGTCTCTCAGTCCCTCTCTCTCTCAGGGTGATATCTGTACACTGACTGGTTTCTCTCAGTCCCCTCTCTCTCTCAGGGTGATTTCTGTCCACTGACTGGTGTCTCTCAGTTCCCTCTCTCTCAGGGTGATATCTGTACACTGACTGGTTTCTCTCAGTCCCTCTCTCTCAGGGTGATATCTGAACACTGACTGGTGTCTCTCAGTCCTCTCTCTCAGGGTGATATCTGTACACTGACTGGTGTCTCTCAATCCCTCTCTCTCTCAGGGTGATATCTGTACACTGACTGGTGTCTCTCTAACCCCTCTCTCTCAGGGTGATATCTGTACACTGACTGGTGTCTCTCAGACCCCTCTCTCTCAGGGTGATATCTGTATACTGACTGGTGTCTCTCAGACCCCCCTCTCTCTCAGGGTGATATCTGAACACTGACTGGTGTCTCTCAGTCCCCTCTCTCTCTCAGGGTGATATCTGTACACTGACTGGTGTCTCAGTCCCTCTCTCTCTCAGGGTGATATCTGTACAGTGACTGGTGTCTCTCAGTTCCCTCTCTCTCAGGGTGATATCTGTACACTGACTGGTGTCTCTCAGTCCCTCTCTCTCTCAGGGTGATATCTGTACACTGACTGGTTTCTCTCTAACCCCTCTCTCTCAGGGTGATATCTGTACACTGACTGGTGTCTCTCAGTCCCCTCTCTCTCAGGGTGATATCTGCACACTGACTGGTGTCTCTCTAACCCCTCTCTCTCAGGGTGATATCTGTACACTGACTGGTGTCTCTCAGTCCCCTCTCTCTCAGGGTGATATCTGCACACTGACTGCTGTCTCTCAGTCTCCGCTCTCTCAGGGTGATATCTGTACACTGACTGGTGTCTCTCAGTCCCTCTCTCTCTCAGGGTGATATCTGTACAGTGACTGGTGTCTCTCAGTTCCCTCTCTCTCAGGGTGATATCTGAACACTGACTGGTGTCTCTCAGTCCCCTCTCTCTCTCAGGGTGATATCTGTACAGTGACTGGTGTCTCTCAGTTCCCTCTCTCTCAGGGTGATATCTGTACTCTGACTGGTGTCTCTCAATCCCTCTCTCTCTCAGGGTGATATCTGTACAGTGACTGGTGTCTCTCAGTTCCCTCTCTCTCAGGGTGATATCTGTACACTGACTGGTGTCTCTCAGTCCCTCTCTCTCTCAGGGTGATATCTGTACACTGACTGGTTTCTCTCAGTCCCCTCTCTCTCTCAGAGTGATATCTGAACACTGACTGATGTCTCTCAGTCCCCTCTCTCTCTCAGGGTGATATCTGTACACTGACTGGTGTCTCTCAGTCCCCTCTGTCTCAGGGTGATATCTGTACACTGACAGGTGTCTCTCAGTCCCTCTCTCTCTCAGGGTGATATCTGTACACTGACTGGTGTCTCTCAGTCCCCTTTCTCTCTCAGGGTGATATCTGTACACTGACTGGTGTCTCTCAGTCCCTCTCTCTCTCAGGGTGATATCTGTACACTGACTGGTTTCTCTCAGTCCCCTCTCTCTCTCAGGGTGATTTCTGTCCACTGACTGGTGTCTCTCAGTTCCCTCTCTCTCAGGGTGATATCTGTACACTGACTGGTTTCTCTCAGTCCCTCTCTCTCAGGGTGATATCTGAACACTGACTGGTGTCTCTCAGTCCTCTCTCTCAGGGTGATATCTGTACACTGACTGGTGTCTCTCAATCCCTCTCTCTCTCAGGGTGATATCTGTACACTGACTGGTGTCTCTCTAACCCCTCTCTCTCAGGGTGATATCTGTACACTGACTGGTGTCTCTCAGACCCCTCTCTCTCAGGGTGATATCTGTACACTGACTGGTTTCTCTCAGTCCCCTCGCTCTCTCAGGGTGATATCTGAACACTGACTGGTGTCTCTCAGTCCCCTCTCTCTCTCAGGGTGATATCTGTACACTGACTGGTGTCTCAGTCCCTCTCTCTCTCAGGGTGATATCTGTACACTGACTGGTGTCTCTCTAACCCCTCTCTCTCAGGGTGATATCTGTACACTGACTGGTGTCTCTCAGTCCCCTCTCTCTCAGGGTGATATCTGCACACTGACTGCTGTCTCTCAGTCTCCGCTCTCTCAGGGTGATATCTGTACACTGACTGGTGTCTCTCAGTCCCTCTCTCTCTCAGGGTGATATCTGTACACTGACTGGTGTCTCTCAGTCCCTCTCTCTCTCAGGGTGATATCTGAACACTCACTGGTGTCTCTCAGTCCCTCTCTCTCAGGGTGATATCTGTACACTGACTGGTATCTCTCAGTCCCCTCTCTCTCAGGGTGATATCTGTACACTGACTGGTGTCTCTCAGTCTCTGCTCTCTCAGGGTGAAATCTGTACAGTGACTGGTGTCTCTCAGTTCCCTCTCTCTCAGGGTGATATCTGTACACTGACTGGTGTCTCTCAGTCCCTCTCTCTCTCAGAGTGATATCTGAACACTGACTGATGTCTCTCAGTCCCCTCTCTCTCTCAGGGTGATATCTGTACACTGACTGGTTTCTCTCAGTCCCCTCGCTCACTCAGGGTGATATCTGTACACTGACTGGTTTCTCTCAGTCCCCTCTCTCTCTCAGGGTGATATCTGAACACTGACTGGTGTCTCTCAGTCCCCTCTCTCTCTCAGGGTGATATCTGTACACTGACTGGTGTCTCAGTCCCTCTCTCTCTCAGGGTGATATCTGAACACTGACTGGTGTCTCTCAGTCCCCTCTCTCTCTCAGGGTGATATCTGTACAGTGACTGGTGTCTCTCAGTTCCCTCTCTCTCAGGGTGATATCTGTACTCTGACTGGTGTCTCTCAGTCCCTCTCTCTCTCAGGGTGATATCTGTACACTGACTGGTTTCTCTCAGTCCCCTCTCTCTCTCAGAGTGATATCTGAACACTGACTGATGTCTCTCAGTCCCCTCTCTCTCTCAGGGTGATATCTGTACACTGACTGGTTTCTCTCAGTCCCCTCTCTCTCTCAGGGTGATATCTGTACACTGACTGGTGTCTCTCAGTCCCCTCTCTCTCTCAGGGTGATATCTGAAAACTGACTGGTGTCTCTCAGTCCCCTCTCTCTCTCAGGGTGATAACTGTACTCTGACTGGTGTCTCTCAGTCCCTCTCTCTCTCAGGGTGATATCTGAACACTCACTGGTGTCTCTCAGTCCCTCTCTCTCAGGGTGATATCTGTACACTGACTGGTATCTCTCAGTCCCTCTCTCTCTCAGGGTGATATCTGTACACTGACTGGTGTCTCTCAGTCTCTGCTCTCTCAGGGTGAAATCTGTACAGTGACTGGTGTCTCTCAGTTCCCTCTCTCTCAGGGTGATATCTGTACACTGACTGGTTTCTCTCAGTCCCCTCGCTCTCTCAGGGTGATATCTGTACACTGACTGGTTTCTCTCAGTCCCCTCTCTCTCTCAGGGTGATATCTGAACACTGACTGGTGTCTCTCAGTCCCCTCTCTCTCTCAGGCTGATATCTGTACACTGACTGGTGTCTCAGTCCCTCTCTCTCTCAGGGTGATATCTGTACACTGACTGGTGTCTCTCAGTCCCCTCTCTCTCAGGGTGATATCTGCACACTGACTGCTGTCTCTCAGTCTCCGCTCTCTCAGGGTGATATCTGTACACTGACTGGTGTCTCTCTAACCCCTCTCTCTCAGGGTGATATCTGTACACTGACTGGTGTCTCTCAGTCCCCTCTCTCTCAGGGTGATATCTGTACACTGACTGGTGTCTCTCAGTCCCCTCTCTCTCAGGGTGATATCTGCACACTGACTGCTGTCTCTCAGTCTCCGCTCTCTCAGGGTGATATCTGTACTCTGACTGGTGTCTCTCAGTCCCCTCTCTCTCTCAGGGTGATATCTGTACACTGACTGGTGTCTCTCAGTTCCCTCTCTCTCAGGGTGATATCTGAACACTGACTGGTGTCTCTCAGTCCCTCTCTCTCATGGTGATATCTGTACACTGACTGGTTTCTCTCAGTCCCTCTCTCTCATGGTGATATCTGTACACTGACTGGTTTCTCTCAGTCCCTCTCTTTCAGGGAGATATCTGTACATTGACTGGTGTCTCTCAGTCCCCTCTCTCTCTCAGGGTGATATCTGAACACTGACTGGTGTCTCTCAGTCCCCTCTCTCTCAGGGTGATATCTGTACTCTGACTGGTGTCTCTCAGTCCCGCTCACTCTCAGGGTGATATCTGTACACTGACTGGTGCCTCTCAGTCCCCTCTCTCTCTCAGGGTGATATCTGTACACTGACTGGTTTCTCTCAGTCCCCTCTCTCTCACAGGGTGATATCTGTACACTGACTGGTGTCTCTCAGTCTCTCTCTCTGAGGGTGATTTCTGACACTGACTGGTGTCTCTCAGTCCCTCTCTCTCAGGGTGATATCTGTACACTGACTGGTGTCTCTCAGTCCCTCTCCCTCAGGGTGATATCTGTACACTGACTGGTGTCTCTCAGTCCCTCTCCCTCAGGGTGATATCTGTACACTGACTGGTGTCTCTCTGTCCCACTCTCTCTCAAGGTCATATCTGTACACAGACTGGTGTCTCTCAGTCCCTCTCTCTCAGGGTGATATCTGTACAGTGACTGGTGTCTCTCAGTGTCTCTCTCACAGGGTGATATCTGTACACTGACTGGTGTCTCTCAGTCTCTCTCTCTGAGGGTGATTTCTGACACTGACTGGTGTCTCTCATTCCCTCTCCCTCAGGGTGATATCTGAACACTGACTGGTTTCTCAGTCCCCTCTCTCTCAGGGTGATATCTGTACACTGACTGGTGTCTCTCAGTCCCCTCTCTCTCTCAGGGTGATATCTGTACACTGACTGGTTTCTCTCAGTCCCCTCTCTCTCTCAGGGTGATATCTGTACACTGACTGGTGTCTCTCAGTCCCCTCTCTCTCTCAGGGTGATATCTGAAAACTGACTGGTGTCTCTCAGTCCCCTCTCTCTCTCAGGGTGATAACTGTACTCTGACTGGTGTCTCTCAGTCCCTCTCTCTCTCAGGGTGATATCTGAACACTCACTGGTGTCTCTCAGTCCCTCTCTCTCAGGGTGATATCTGTACACTGACTGGTATCTCTCAGTCCCTCTCTCTCTCAGGGTGATATCTGTACACTGACTGGTGTCTCTCAGTCTCTGCTCTCTCAGGGTGAAATCTGTACAGTGACTGGTGTCTCTCAGTTCCCTCTCTCTCAGGGTGATATCTGTACACTGACTGGTGTCTCTCAGTCCCTCTCTCTCTCAGAGTGATATCTGAACACTGACTGATGTCTCTCAGTCCCCTCTCTCTCTCAGGGTGATATCTGTACACTGACTGGTTTCTCTCAGTCCCCTCGCTCTCTCAGGGTGATATCTGTACACTGACTGGTTTCTCTCAGTCCCCTCTCTCTCTCAGGGTGATATCTGAACACTGACTGGTGTCTCTCAGTCCCCTCTCTCTCTCAGGGTGATATCTGTACACTGACTGGTTTCTCTCAGTCCCCTCGCTCTCTCAGGGTGATATCTGAACACTGACTGGTTTCTCTCAGTCCCCTCTCTCTCTCAGGGTGATATCTGAACACTGACTGGTGTCTCTCAGTCCCCTCTCTCTCTCAGGGTGATATCTGTACACTGACTGGTGTCTCTCTAACCCCCCTCTCTCAGGGTGATATCTGTACACTGACTGGTGTCTCTCAGTCCCCTCTCTCTCAGGGTGATATCTGTACACTGACTGGTGTCTCTCAGTCTCCGCTCTCTCAGGGTGATATCTGTACACTGACTGGTGTCTCTCAGTTCCCTCTCTCTCAGGGTGATATCTGTACACTGACTGGTGTCTCTCAGTCCCCTCTCTCTCTCAGGGTGATATCTGTACTCTGACTGGTGTCTCTCAGTCCCTCTCTCTCTCAGGGTGATATCTGTACACTGACTGGTGTCTCTCAGTCTCTGCTCTCTCAGGGTGATATCTGTACAGTGACTGGTGTCTCTCAGTCCCTATCTCTCTCAGGGTGATATCTGTACACTGACTGGTTTCTCTCAGTCCCCTCTCTCTCTCAGAGTGATATCTGAACACTGACTGATTTCTCTCAGTCCCCTCTCTCTCTCAGGGTGATATCTGTACACTGACTGGTGTCTCTCAGTCCCTCTCTCTCTCAGGGTGATATCTGTACACTGACTGGTGTCTCTCAGTTCCCTCTCTCTCAGGGTGATATCTGAACACTGACTGGTGTCTCTCAGTCCCCTCTCTCTCTCAGGGTGATATCTGTACACTGACTGGTGTCTCTCAGTTCCCTCTCTCTCAGGGTGATATCTGTACACTGACTGGTGTCTCTCAGTCCCCTCTCTCACAGGGTGATATCTGTACACTGACTGGTGTCTCTCAGTCTCTCTCCCTCAGGGTGATTTCTGTACACTGACTGGTGTCTCTCAGTCCCTCTCTCTCAGGGTGATATCTGTACACTGACTGGTGTCTCTCAGTCTCTCTCTCTGAGGGTGATTTCTGTACACTGACTGGTGTCTCTCAGTCCCTCTCCCTCAGGGTGATATCTGTACACTGACTGGTGTCTCTCAGACCCCTCTCTCTCAGGGTGATATCTGTATACTGACTGGTGTCTCTCAGACCCCCCCTCTCTCTGGGTGATATCTGTACACTGACTGGTTTCTCTCAGTCCCCTCGCTCTCTCAGGGTGATATCTGTACACTGACTGGTGTCTCTCAGTCCCCTCTCTCTCTCAGGTTGATATCTGAACACTGACTGGTGTCTCTCAGTCCCCTCTCTCTCTCTGGCTGATATCTGTACACTGACTGGTGTCTCTCTAACCCCTCTCTCTCAGGGTGATATCTGTACACTGACTGGTGTCTCTCAGTCCCCTCTCTCTCAGGGTGATATCTGCACACTGACTGCTGTCTCTCAGTCTCCGCTCTCTCAGGGTGATATCTGTACACTGACTGGTGTCTCTCAGTCCCTCTCTCTCTCAGGGTGATATCTGTACAGTGACTGGTGTCTCTCAGTTCCCTCTCTCTCAGGGTGATATCTGTACACTGACTGGTGTCTCTCAGTCTCTGCTCTCTCAGGGTGATATCTGTACAGTGACTGGTGTCTCTCAGTCCCTCTCTCTCTCAGGGTGATTATCTGTACACTGACTGGTTTCTCTCAGTCCCCTCTCTCTCTCAGAGTGATATCTGTACACTGACTGGTGTCTCTCAGTCCCTCTCTCTCTCAGGGTGATATCTGTACACTGACTGGTTTCTCTCAGTCCCCTCTCACTCTCAGGGTGATATCTGAACACTGACTGGTGTCTCTCAGTCCCCCCTCTCTCTCAGGGTGATATCTGAACACTGACTGGTGTCTCTCAGTCCCCTCTCTCTCTCAGGGTGATATCTGTACACTGACTGGTGTCTCTCAGTCCCTCTCTCTCTCAGGGTGATATCTGTACACTGACTGGTGTCTCTCAGTCCCTCTCTCTCTCAGGGTGATATCTGTACACTGACTGGTTTCTCTCAGTCCCCTCTCACTCTCAGGGTGATATCTGAACACTGACTGGTGTCTCTCAGTCCCCTCTCTCTCTCAGGGTGATATCTGTACACTGACTGGTGTCTCTCAGTCCCTCTCTCTCTCAGGGTGATATCTGTACACTGACTGGTGTCTCTCAGTCCCCTCTCTCTCTCAGGGTGACATCTGTGCACTGACTGGTGTCTCTCAGTCCCTCTCTCTCTCAGGGTGATATCTGTACTCTGACTGGTGTCTCTCATTCCCTCTCTCTCAGGTTGATATCTGTACACTGACTGGTTTCTCTCAGTCCCCTCTCTCTCTCAGGGTGATATCTGTACACTGACTGTTGTCTGTCAGTCCCCTCTCTCTCTCAGGGTGATATCTGTACACTGACTGGTGTCTCTCAGTCCCTCTCTCTCAGGGTGATATCTGTACACTAACTGGTGTCTCTCTGATTTCTCTATCTCAGGGTGATATCTGTACTCTGACTGGTGTCTCTCAGTCCCCTCTCTCTCAGGGTGATATCTGTGCACTGACTGGTGTCTCTCAGTCTCCGCTCTCTCAGGGTGATATCTGTACAGTGACTGGTGTCTCTGTTCCCTCTCTCTCAGGGTGATATCTGTACACTGACTGGTGTCTCTCAGTCCCTCTCTCTCTCAGGGTGATATCTGTACACTGACTGGTTTCTCTCAGTCCCCTCTCTCTCAGGGTGATATCTGTACACTGACTGGTGTCTCTCAGTTCCCTCTCTCTCAGGGTGATATCTGTACACTGACTGTTGTCTCTCAGTCTCCGCTCTCTCAGGGTGATATCTGTACACTGACTGTTGTCTCTCAGTCTCCGCTCTCTCAGGGTGATATCTGTACACTGACTGGTGTCTCTCAGTCCCCTCTCTCTCAGGGTGATATCTGTACACTGACTGGTGTCTCTCAGTCTCCGCTCTCTCAGGGTGATATCTGTACACTGACTGTTGTCTCTCAGTCTCCGCTCTCTCAGGGTGATATCTGTACACTGACTGGTGTCTCTCAGTCCCCTCTCTCTCAGGGTGATATCTGTACACTGACTGGTGTCTCTCAGTCTCCGCTCTCTCAGGGTGATATCTCTACACTGACTGATACCCAGGTTTTCGCGTCTGCTTTTCTTTTCATTCTCACTCCTCTGTTTCCTTGTACGTTGTTCATAGAATGCCCTCTTGCCCCAGAGTTGAGGATGTTGTTGTCCGGGCACAGTTATCAAGATAATGTGTGGTTTTCCGGGACAGAGTATTAATTTCATAACTCATAGGATGTTTAACAGTCTTTAACAAACCGTATTTCACAACTATGGGAAGTGAAGCTGCCTGTGAGCTACTGTGATGTGAGTCTTCTTTCCCTGAAATATCGACACCACTCCCTCTCTTCACAGTTTTGTGGGGACCAACTGATCACCTGACTCGCCTGAGCCCTTGCACCCCTTTTTCATGTTGCGGGGTGTGTGGTGGCGGGGAGGTTGCATGTGGACTCAATGTCTAAAGAGTCATCAACATAGAGTAGGAGAATAAAAACACATCCAAGGTAGAGAAATGCATCTTTGTGACTTCTAGATATACCGTAATACCCAGTGTATACATTGCCGCCTTTTATCAACAGTTGTTGGCTCACCACAACAAAAAAGAATTGATTTGAGGCGTGCAAGTGTACAAGAGGAAAAGAGCCCTCTAACTGTAGTCTTGAACCTCGCGCGCACCCAAACTACACTTGGTTTGGGCTGAATTGGCAGGTACCCAGTGAGATGTTTTGGGTTGGTTTGGGTTTAGTTGGGTTGGGATGGGTTGGGTTAGCTTTAGTTAGGTTGGGTTTAGTTGGGTTGGCTTGAGTTGGGTTGGCTTTAGTTGGGTTGGGTTTAGTTGGGTTGGGTTTAGTAGGGTTGTCTTGGGTTGCTTTGGGTCCAGTTGAGTAGGGTTTAGGTGAATTGGGTTGTGCTTAGTTGAGTTGGGTTGGGTTGCGTTGAGTTGGGTTGGGTTGGGTTAGGTTAGTCTGGGTTGGGTTGGGTTTAGTTGGGTTGGCTTGAGTTGGGTTGGGTTGTTCTGGGTCCAGTTGAGTAGGGTTTAGGGGAATTGGGTTGTGTTTAGTTGAGTTGGGTTGGATTGGCTTGAGTTGGGTTGGGTTGAGTTGAGTTTAATTGAGTTGGGTTTAGTTGAATTGGGTTGTGTTTAGTTGAGTTGGGTTGGGTTCTGTTAGGTTTCGTCAAATTAGGTTGAGTTGGATAGGGTTGGGCTGGGAAGGGTGAGGTTTAGTTCAGTTGGGTTGAGTTGGATTCGATTGGTTGGGTTGGGTTCTGTTATGTTGAGTTGAGTTTAGTTGGGTAGGGTTTATTTGAATTGGTTGTATTTAGTTGAATTGGTTTCTGTTGGGTTTAGTTGGAATGAGCTGAGTTGAGCTGAGTTTAGTTGAGTTGGGTGAGTTGAATTGGGTTTAGTTGAATTGGTTTGTATTTCGTTGAGTTGGATTGGGTTTGGATGGGCTGAGTTGAGTTGAGTTTAGTTGAGTTGGGTTGAGTTGAATTGGGCTCATTAGTTGAGGTGGGTTGGGTTGAGTTGGGATGGATTGAGTTGGTTTGAACTGGGATGGTTTGGATTGGGTTGGATTGGGTAGGGTTTGGTTCGGTTTGGTTGGTTTGAGTTGGCTTTTTTTTAGTTGTTCATGGGATGTGGGCATCACTGGCCAGGCCAGCATTTATTGCCCATCCTTAGTTGCCCTCGAGAAGGTGGTGGTGAGCTACCTTCTTGATCTGCTGCAGTCTTTGTGGGGTAGGTACACCCACAGTGCTGTTAGGAAGGGAATTCCAGGCTTTTGACCCAACGACAGTGAAGCAATGGTGATATAGTTCCAAGTAAGGATGGTGTGTAGCTTGGAGGGGAACTTGCAGGTGGTGGTGTTCCCATGTGTCTGCTGCCTCTGTCCTTCTAGGTGGTAGAGGTCACAGGTTTGGAAGGTGCTGTCTAAGGAGCCTTGGTGAGTTGCTGCAGTGCATCTTGTAGATGGTACACACCGCTGCCACCGTGCGTCGGTGGTGGAGGGAGTGAATGTTTGCGGATGGGGTGCCAATCAAGCGGGCTGCTTTGTCCTGGATGGCGTCGAGCTTCTTGAGTGTTGTTGGAGCTGCACCCATCCAGGCAAGTGGAGAGTATTCCATCACACTCCTGACTTGTGCCTTGCAGATGGTGGACCGGCTTTGGGGAGTCAGGAGGTGAGTTACTCACCACAGGATTCCTAGCCTCTGACCTGTTCTTGTAGCCATGGTATTTATATGACTACTCCAGTTCAGTTTCCAGTTAATGGTAACCCACAGGATGTTGATAGTGGGGGATTCAGCGATGGTAATGCCATTGAATGTCAAGGGGAGATGGTTAGATTCTCTCTTGTTGGAGACGGTCATTGCCTGGCACTTGTGTGGCGCGAATGTTACTTGCCACTTATCAGCCCAAGCCTGGATATTGTCCAGGTCTTGCTGCATGCAGACACCGACTGCTTCAGTATCTGAGGAGTCGTAAATGGTGCAGAACATTGTGCGATCATCAGCGAACATCCCCATTTCTGACCTTATGATTGAAGGAAGGTCATTGATGAAGCAGCTGAAGATGGTTGGGCCTAGGACACTTACCCTGAGGAACTCCTGCAGTGATGTCCTGGAGCTCAGATGATTGACCTCCAACAACCACAACCATCTTCCTTTGCGCTGGGTATGACTCCAACCAGCGGAGAGTTTCCCCCCCGATTCCCATTGACTCCAGTTTTGCGAGGGCAGTCACTCTCACCTCACCTCTTGAGTTCAGCTGTTGGCTTGGGTGGGTTGAGTTGGGTTAGGTTGGTCTTTCAATTATAGGACACCCAAACTGAAAACTCCAGAAAGGCCCTACCCCGTCCTCAAAATAACGGTGGGTGTGGTGGCTTCAGCCCATCTCATAGGGGTTGTGGACATCCCTAGAACCCTCCCTGCTGTATAGTGACATCGGAACATAGGAGCAGGAGTAGGCCATTCAGCCCATCCAGCCTGCCCCACCATTCAATAGGATCATGGCTGATCATCCACTTCAATGCCTTTTTCCCACACTATCCCCATATCCTCTTATGTCATTTGTATTTATAAATCTATCAATCTCTGCTTTAAACATACTCAATGACTGCCCTCTGGGGTAGAGAATTCCAAAGATTCACAACCCTCTGAGTAAAGAAATTTCTCCTCATCTCTGTCCTAAGTGGCTTCCTCCTTATTTTGAAATTGTGTCCTCTGGTTCGAGACTCCCCAACCAGGGGAAACATCTCAGCTGCATTTACCCTGTCTATCCCTTTAAGTATTTTGTAGGTTTCAATGAGATTACCTCTCATTCTTCGAAACACTA
This sequence comes from Heterodontus francisci, assembly GCF_036365525.1. Lineage (NCBI taxonomy): Eukaryota > Metazoa > Chordata > Chondrichthyes > Heterodontiformes > Heterodontidae > Heterodontus > Heterodontus francisci. Next base: position 85,802 of record NW_027140947.1, on the reverse strand, counting down.
GAGAATACAAAGAACAAAGAACAGTACAGCACAGGAACAGGCCATTCGGCCCTCCAAGCCTGCGCCGATCTTGATGCCTGCCGAAACTAACACCTTCTGCATTTCCGGGGCCCATATCCCTCTATTCCCTTCCTATTCATGTATTTGTCAAGATGCCTCTTAAACGTCGCTATCGTACCTGCTTCCACCACCTCCCCTGGCAGCAAGTTCCAGGCACTCGCCACCCTCTGTGTAAAGAACTTGCCTCGCACATCCCCTCTAAACTTTGCCCCTCTCACCTTAAACCTATGTCCCCTAGTAACTGACTCTTCCACCCTGGGAAAAAGCTTCTGACTATCCACTCTGTCCAAGCCGCTCATAACTTTGTAAACCTCTATCATGTCGCCCCTCCACCTCCGTTGTTCCAGTGAAAACAATCCGGGTTTATCCAACCTCTCCTCATAGCTAATGCCCTCCAGACCAGGCAACATCCTGGTAAACCTCCTCTGTACCCTCTCCAAAGCCTCCACGTCCTTCTGGTAGTGTGGCGACCAGAATTGCACGCAATATTCTAAGTGTGGCCTAACTAAGGTTCTGTACAGCTGCAACATGACTTGCCAATTTCTATACTCTATGCCCCGACCGATGAAGGCAAGCATGCCGTATGCCTTCTTGACTACCTTATCCACCTGCGTTGCCACTTTCAGTGACCTGTGGACCTGTACGCCCAGATCTCTCTGCCTGTCAATACTCCTAAGGGTTCTGCCATTTATTGTATACTTCCCACCTGTATTAGACCTTCCAAAATGCATTACCTCACATTTGTCCGGATTAAACTCCATCTGCCATTTCTCTGCCCAAGTCTCCAACCGATCTATATCCTGCTGTATCCTCTGACAATCCTCATCATTATCCGCAACTCCACCAACCTTTGTGTCATCCACAAACTTACTAATCAGACCAGCTACATTTTCCTCCAAATCATTTCTTTATACTACAAACAGCAAAGGTCCCAGCACTGATCCCTGCGGAACACCACTAGTCACATCCCTCCATTCAGAAAAACACCCTTCCACTGTTACCCTCTGTCTTCTGTGACCGAGCCAGTTCTGTATCCATCTTGCCAGCTCACCTCTGATCCCGTGTGACTTCACCTTTTGCACCAGTCTGCCATGCGGGACCTTGTCAAAGGCTTTACTAAAGTCCATATAGATAACATCCACTGCCCTTCCCTCATCAATCATCTTCGTCACTTCCTCAAAAAACTCAATCAAGTTCGTGAGACACGACCTCCCCTTCACAAAACCATGCTGCCTCTCGCTAATAAGTTCGTTTGTTTCCAAATGGGAGTAAATCCTGTCCCGAAGAATCCTCTCTAATAATTTCCCTACCACTGACGTAAGGCTCACCGGCCTATCATTTCCTGGATTATCCTTACCACCCTTCTTAAACAAAGGAACAACATTGGCTATTCTCCAGTCCTCTGGGACCTCACCTGTAGCCAATGAGGATGCAAAGATTTCTGTCAAGGCCCCAGCAATTTCTTCCCTTGCCTCCCTCAGTATTCTAGGGTCGATCCCATCAGGCCCTGGGGACTTATCTACCTTAATGCTTTGCAAGACACCCAACACCTCCTCCTTTTTGATAATGAGATGACTGAGACTATCTGCACTCCCTTCCCTAGGCTCATCATCCACCAAGTCCTTCTCTTTGGTGAATACTGATGCAAAGTACTCATTTAGCACCTCGCCCATTTCCTCTGGCTCCACACATAGATTCCCATCTGTCGTTGAGTCGGCCAACCCTTTCCCTGGTTACCCTCTTGCTCTTTATATATGTGTAAAAAGCCTTGGGATTTTCCTTAATCCTGTTTGCCAATGACTTTTCATGACCCCTTTTAGCCCTCCTGACTCCTTGCTTAAGTTCCTTCCTACTGTCTTTATATTCCTCAAGTGCTTCATCTGTTCCTAGCCTTCCAGCCCTTACAAATGCTTCCTTTTTCTTTTTGACTAGGCTCACAATATCCCGCGTTATCCAAGCTTCCCGAAACTTGCCAAACTTGTCTTTCTTCCTCACAGGCTCAGTTTCCCCAATCTCTCTCCATGGGACAGTCCCACCATCCCGGGAACAAGTCTGGTGAACCTCTATGGCAATAATATCCTCCCTGAGGTAAGGGGACCAAAACTGCACGCAGTACTCCAGGTGCGGTCTAACCAAGGTTCTATACCATTGAAGCAAGACTTCACTACTCCTGTACTCAAACCCTCTTGCGATGAAGGTGGGAGAGAGAGGAAAGGGAGAGGAGGGGAGAGGGAGCTGAAAATGGCGACAGGATAAACCCAGCAACTACCGGCCAGTCAATTTAGCCGCGGTGGGGAGAAAGCTTTGAGGAATGATAATCCGGGACCGAAATTAACAGTCAGTCGGACAATTGCGGATTAAACGGAGAAAGCCAGCACGGAGTTGTTAAAGGCAACTCGTGTCTAACTAGTTTGATTGAGGGAACAGACAAGTGTGAAGTGACTCATTTTGGTCGGAAGGACGTGGAGGGACAATAATAGAATGAAGGGTACAATTCTAAAGGGGGTGCAGGAGCGGAGGGGACCCGGGGGGGGGGTGCGGGGGGGGGTGGGGTGTATGGGCGCAAATCATTGAAGGTTGCAGGGCAGGTTGAGACAGCAGTTCATAAAGCCTGCGGGACCCTGGGCTTGATATATATAGAGGCATAGAGCACAAAATCTTTTATAAAACACTGGTTCGGCCTCAACTGGAGTACTGTGTACAGTCCCGGGCGCCAGACTTTCGGAAGGGCGTGAAGGCTTTCGAGAGTGGGGGGGGAGGTAAGGATCCACGAGAACCAGTTCCAGGGATGAGGGACTTCAGAGGTGTGGATAGGCTTGGGAAGCCAGGGCACCTCCCTCTCGGGGAGGAGGAGGTTGTTGAGAGGAGATTCGATAAAGAGGGGGGAGTAGGGGCGGGAGAGAAACCGTTTCCGATGGGAGGGAGGGCCGAGAAGCGGAGGGCGCGCCGGTTCAAGGCGGTTGGCAAAAGAAGCAAAGACGACATGGTGGGGGGAGGGGGGGGGGGGGCGCGGGGGGGAAACTGAGGCCGTCGAGAGGGAAGTGGATGATCACCCGAAGAGAGAAAGTCTGCCGGGGCGACGGGGGAAAAGTAGCAGGGGGTGGGGTGAGGGAGGAGGAGTGCGGGGAGCGGTGAGCTTAGAGAGCGCGGGCACGAAGGGCCGTAACCCTCCTAATTCAGTGATTGAAGCAGAGGCCGGGGGGGGGGGGGGGGGGGGGTGGAGGGGGGAGAAGGGAGAGGAGGAAGGAAATCGGGATTCTGAAAAAGGCATAATTAAAGGGATCGTTCACCACACACATGACGTAGAGGGAAAGCTGCCCCCAGGAGATTGCCAGAAAAGGTTCCCCACACGACTGGGCTGTGGTTCCCCTGGCACTGAATTCCCGAACAAGCGTCTTCGCCATTCCTGTAACAGCGGCCAAATCTGGGAATGTTGCTCACTTGCGTGAATTGGATCTGCGTCCCATCGCACCTCAGGCATCCTGCTTGCCGGGGGTGGGGGGTGGTGGGTGGGGGAGCAATCGGCCTCAGGCTTTGCCACTTGTTGTTGGCTTGCTTTCTCTCTCTTTCCTAATTTCTCCTGACAGTAAATTCCAGACGCTCTGCGGCCCCGCCCCAGACTGTGCTCACCATCTGCTGCACACTTACCCGGCTAGCCAATTGTGGCTGGGGCACCCGCAATATTTTGCAGCTGGTTCTCGACAAACAGGGCCCGCCTCCCAAAGTCTGTTCCAGGCACCACAGCCCCGAGATCTGGGACACAGGAAGAGATGCCCGTGTGGGGGGGTGGGGGAAAGGAGCTTAACCCCCGCCACACCCCAAACCCCCCCCCACCCCCGGAACGACCCTGGGGTGGGGGGTGTGGGGGGGCTGAAAGGGTTAAATCTCGAGGAGGAGTGGGGGAGGTCGCGCGGACTGGGCTCGTGTTCCCCTCGGGTGTAGAGGATTAAGGGGGTGGGGGGGGGCCGTGATCTGATCGAGGGGTTTAAGCTGATTAAAGGGTTCGATAGGATCGATGGAGAGAAACTGTTTCCTCGATAGATGTTTGTTGGGTGAGGGGGAGTGAGGGTTAAGGAACTGAGGAGGGGAGATGGAGTTAAGAGACAGATCGACCCTGATCTAATTGAGTAGGGTGACCAGGCGAGAGGGGCTGAACGGCCTCTTCCTGTTCCTGTGTAACAAGGTGTGTGCGTGAGTGTGGTGCGAGTGTAAGTGTGTGCATGGGTGTAGTGTGCGACTGAGTGAGCGAGCGAGTTTGCGAGTCGAGTGAGGGCAGACCTTGGGGCTCAGCTCAGAAATCCGGGTTGTACTCACCTCGGCTCACGCAGGGAGAGTTGGCCGTGCGCGATCTTTAGCCCCCAACGCCAACCCCTCCAGCGAGGGGTCAGGTCGGGAGTGTGGGGAGGGAGGGGTCGTGGGGATGGTCAGGGTGCTTGCCGGGTGGGGGTTGCGGGGAGGTGGGGTTTGGGTGCGGAATCACAGACCAACTCGAAAGTACCGTCGACCCCTCAGGAGCAAAGCCAGACAGGCAGCTGGAAGGGAGGGGTGTCCCTGCACTGCTGCGGAGCGAGGAAGGAGAACTGAAAATCCTATTTTCGGATGTGATGTGGTTTCACAGGATTACCTAACTTGAGGTTCACTTCCCCACAGAACCGAGAAACCAGGATCGATCAACGGCCCTCTGTGTATCACCGGACCAGCCCTCCACCAGCTGATACTGGCCGGCAGAGGGAGAAGGGGGCCAGAGCTCGTCGGCACCCGCCTCACAGAGGCGTGGGCTCCGAGAGGCCAACGCTCTCGGTGTCAGTGCTGAGGGAGCGCCGTGCTGTCGGAGGGGTCAGTACTGAGGGAGCGCCGCGCTGTCGGAGGGTCAGTACTGAGGGAGTGACGCACTGTGGGAGGGTCAGTGCTGAGGGAGCGCCGCACTGTCGGAGGGTCAGTACTGAGGGAGCGCCGCACTGTCAGAGGGTCAGTACTGAGGGAGCGCCGCGCTGTCGGAGGGGTCAGTACTGAGGGGGCGCCGCACTGTCGGAGGGGTCAGTACTGAGGGAGTGCCGCATTGTCGGAGGGTCAGTACTGAGGGAGCGCCGCACTGTCGGAGGGTCAGTACTGAGGGAGCGCCGCATTGTCGGAGGGGTCAGTACTGAGGGAGCGCCGCACTGTCGGAGGGGTCAGTACTGAGGGAGCGCCGCATTGTCGGAGGGTCAGTGCTGAGGGGGCGCTGCGCTGTCAGAGGGTCAGTGCTGAGGGAGCGCCGCGCTGTCGGAGGGTCAGTACTGAGGGAGCGCCGCACTGTCGGAGGGTCACTACTGAGGGAGTGCCGCACTGTGGGAGGGTCAGTGCTGAGGGAGCGCCGCACTGTCGGAGGGTCAGTGCTGAGGGAGCGCCGCACTGTCGGAGCGTCAGTACTGAGGGAGCGCCGCGCTGTCGGAGGGTCAGTACTGAGGGAGCGCCGCACTGTCGGAGGGTCACTACTGAGGGAGTGCCGCACTGTCGGAGGGTCAGTGCTGAGGGAGCGCCGCACTGTCGGAGGGTCGGTGCTGAGGGGGCGCCGCACTGTGGGAGGGTCAGTGCTGAGGGAGCGCCGCACTGTCGGAGGGTCAGTACTGAGGGAGCGCCGCGCTGTCGGAGCGTCAGTACTGAGGGAGCGCCGCGCTGTCGGAGCGTCAGTACTGAGGGAGCACCGCGCTGTCGGAGCGTCAGTACTGAGGGAGTGCCGCGCTGTCGGAGGTGCCGTCTATCAGATGTGACGTTAAACCGAGGCCCGTGTCTGCCCTCGCGGGTGGGTGTAATGGATCCCGCAGCCACTATTTGCGAGGACAGCGGGGAGGTGGGGAGTTCTGCCCGGTATCTCAGGGCCAGTATCTCCTCCCTCGACCGGCAGCACCAGACAGGAAGAAGGCGAGTAAACAGCGGAGGCCGCAAGAGGCTGTAACTCGGAAACGCAAAGAGTGAGCGACTCAGGAGGTCCAGTCGGGTTCTCTGGAGGGAGCAGACAATGCGAGGGTCCAGCGACTGTGTTAATCCAACGCGACAAATAGGGAGAGGAGAGTGTACACCATTCCCTTTACAGAAAACCGACCACCTCAACGAGCGGAACACTCCAAGCAGAAATCTCAGAAATCTAACACCCCTCTCTCCCCATCCGATATCTCTCTATCCCTCCGATACCCACCTCTCTCCAATACATCTCTCTCTCTTCGATACCTCCCTCTCTCTCTCTAATACCTCTCTCTCTCTTCGATACTTCCCTCTTTCTCTCTCTCCCTCTCCAATACCTCCCTCTCTCTCTCCAATACCTATCTCTCTCTCTCCGATACCTCTCTCGCTCTCTGATACCTTGTTCTCTCTCTCCAATACCTCTCTCTCTCTTCGATACTTCCCTCTTTCTCTCTCTCCCTCTCCAATACCTCCCTCTCTCTCTCCAATACCTATCTCTCTCTCTCCGATACCTCTCTCGCTCTCTGATACCTTGTTCTCTCTCTCCAAAACCTCTCTCTGTCTCTCTCCGATACCTCTCACTCTCTCTCCAATACTTCTCTCTCTCTCTCCAATACCTCGCTCTCTTTCCAATACCTCTCTCTCTCTCTCCAATACCCACCTCTCTCCAATACCCTTCTCTCTCTCTCTCTTATACCTCTCTCTTTCTCCGATACCTCTCTCTCTCTCTCTCCGATACCTCTCTCTCTCTTTCCAATACCTCTCTCTCTCTCTCCAATTCCTCTCTCTCTCCGATACCTCTCTCTCTCTCTCCAATTCCTCTCTCTCTCTCTCTCTCCCTCTCGCTCCAATTCCCCTCTCTCTTGCCGATACCTCTCTCTCTCTCTCTCTCTCCGATACCTCTCTCTCTCTCCGATACCTCTCTCTCTCCGATATCTCTCTCTCTCCAATTCCTCTCTCTCTCTCCAATACCTCTCTCTCTCTCTCCAATTCCTCTCTCTCTCTCCGATACCTCTGTCTCTCTCCGATACCTCTGTCTCTCTCTCGCTCTCCAATTCCTCTCTCTCTCCAATTCCTCTCTCTCTCTCTCCAATTCCTCTCTCTCTCTCTCCGATAACTCTCTCTCTCTCTCCGATACCTTTCTCTCTCCAATTCCTCTCTCTCTCTCCAATACCTCTCTCTCCAATTCCCCTCTCTCTCCAATTCCTCTCTCTCTCTCGATAACTCTCTCTCTCCAAATCCTCTCTCTCTCTCCGATAACTCTCTCTCTCTCCGATACCTCTCTCTCTCTCTCTCCAATTCCCCTCTCTCTCTCCAATTCCTCTCTCTCTCTCCAATTCCTCTCTCTCTCTCCGATAACTCTCTCTCTCTCTCTCTCCAATTCCTCTCTCTCTCTCTCCAATTCCTCTCTCTCCGATACCTCTCTCTCTCTCCGATACCTCTCTCTCTCTCCAATACCTCTCTCTCTCTCTCCAATACCTCTCTCTCTCTCCAATTCCTCTCTCTCTCTCCAATTCCTCCCTCTCTCTCGATAACTCTCTCTCTCTCCAATTCCTCTCTCTCTCCAATTCTTCTCTCTCTCTCTCTCCAATTCCTCTCTCTCTCTCCAATTCCTCACTCTCTCTCTCCAATTCCTCTCTCTCTCTCCAATTCCTCTCTCTCTCTCCAATTCCTCTCTCTCTCAATTCCTCACTCTCTCTCAATTCCTCTCTCTCTCCAATTCCTCTCTCTCTCTCTCTCCAATTCCTCTCTCTCTCTCTCTCTCTCCAATTCCTCTCTCTCTCCAATTCCTCTCTCTCTCTCTCTCCAATTCCTCTCTCTCTCTCTCTCTCTCCAATTCCTCTCTCTCTCTCTCCAATTCCTCTCTCTCTCTCTCTCTCTCTCCAATTCCTCTCTCTCTCTCTCTCCAATTCCTCTCTCTCTCTCTCCAATTCCTCTCTCTCTCTCTCTCCAATTCCTCTCTCAGTTTACCGGAGTGGTTCCGGGGATGAGGAATTTTA
>NW_027140947.1:50401-77602 GCF_036365525.1 Heterodontus francisci | reverse complement strand
TACATCGGGTGCCGAGTTTCCTGCAGCGGCCGCGAGGGGCTTTGTGGGGGTGTGGAGGGGGAGGGTTCAGACCCTGAGTTGGTGGGGGGGGGGGGGTGCGCAGGGTCGCAGGCGCCAGAGAAAATGGAGCCCTTTCAATTGCGCACCCCTGCGGGGACGAAAGAGAGAAGTGATTAAAGGACAAAGTTAATTGTAACCTCAGTTGCTTGAGAATTACACAACGGCAGAGACCGTTTCGAAACTTCCTGTGGTCACCATATCAACCCAACCCCCGTCGTCTGCCGGTCCGGTACACACCGACCCACTCCCCGGGGACCCCGCCCCCACTGTTAAATACTGACCCACTCCCCAGTGACCCCCCTGTAAATACTTACAGACTCCCCGGGGACCCCTTGTAAATACCGACCCACTCCCCGGGGACCCCCCTGTAAATACTTACAGACTCCCCGGGGACCCCTTGTAAAGACCGACCCACTCCCCGGGGACCCCCCCACTTTAAATACAGACCCACTCCCCAGGGACCCCCCTGTAAATACAGACACACTCCCCGGGGGACCCCCCCCTGTAATACAGACACACTCCCCAGGGGACCCCCCCCTGTAAATACAGACACACTCCCCGGGACCCCCTGTAAATACAGACACACTCCCCGGGGGCCCCCCCCCTGTAAATACAGACACACTCCCCGGGGACCCCCCCTGTAAATACAGACACACTCCCCGGGAACCCTCCCTGTAAATACAGACACACTCCCCGGGGACCCCCCCTGTAAATACAGACACACTCCCCGGGCGACCCCCCCCCCTGTAATACAGACACACTCCCCGGGAGACCCCCCCCCTATAAATACAGACACACTCCCCGGGGACCCCCCTGTAAATACAGACACACTCCCCGGGGGACCTCCCCCTGTAAATACAGACACACTCCCCGGTGCGACCCCCCCCCCTGTAAATACAGACACACTCCCCGGGGACCCCCCTGTAAATACAGACACACTCCCCGTGCGACCCCCCCCTATAAATACAGACACACTCCCCGGGGACCCCCCTGTAAATACAGACACACACTCCCCGGGGACCCCCCCCCCCTGTAAATACAGACACACTCCCCGGGGGGGACCCCCAGCAAAGAGACAGTTATTGAGAGATGCTGGGGAAAATGGGAGAGGGAAGGAGTGAAGGAGAGAGAGAGAGGGAGTCAGGAAGGGACAGAGGGCACTGCATGTTGTGTTGACGCTGCTAATTTTTCCAAGGACTCCGTGTGGGAGAGTTTACCCGAATGAGGATGTGGGTTTGTGTCCGTGCCTTGGGAAGAGGCTCTGCTCAAAGCCGCACATGGGAGCTCCAACATGAGCCAATTTCCTTGAACAGGCCCTGTGGTTTACCAGATATGAGAGGCAGAGGGGTGGGTCAGGACAAAAGCAGCTTTAATGTCCTGTGGCTTTTCTCTAAACACCGAACAGCCGAGTCAAGATAAAGAGCAGTGGTGGGGGAGGAGGCCAGTCCGTTACGCGCGCACAGAGTGGAGAGAGAGAGGGAGGAGGGAGGGAGGGAGAGAGAGAGAGAGAGAGACACACACACTCACACAACTTCATGTAATCGTCCCGGCCGGTTCAGAGGGGAGATCCAACTTGCCGGGAGACGAGAGTGAGTCCGGAGCGCGGAGCCGTCTCCCACCCTCCAGCACCTCAACAACCAGTCCATTCCACCCCTCCACCCTCTCCGCTCTGACTCCTCTCCTCCTTCCCTCCCTCCTCCTCCTCCCCCGGCCCCCCCTCTCCCTTTCCTCCTTTGCACTCTCCCTCTCTCTCTCTCCCTCCCTTCCTTCCCGGGGAAAAAAAAACAACACCTGCTTTTCCATCGACCGCCCTTCGCCAACGATGAGCAGGTAAGTGTCAGCGCGCTCAGAGCTCGTGCTGCGTGCGACGGGAGAGTCCGGGAGGAGGGCGAGGGGAATTCGGTTGGGGGGAGCGAGGGGGTGGGGGAGCTTGCAGTAGTTGTTCGTTGCTATAAAGTGCACGCCGTTCGGAATCAGGAGGGGGCTTCGGATAGAGTAGAGAGAGAGGGGAGGGTCGGTAACCAGAGGGACACAGATTTAAGATAATCGGTAAAAGAACCAGGGGGGTGGGGGGCGGGGAGAGGCGGAGAATTTATTTTTTTTAACGTGGGGAGTTGTTGTGACCTGGAACGCGCTGCCTGAAAGGGCGGTGGAAGCAGATTCAATAGTAACTTTCAAAAGGAGGAATTGGATAAATATTGGAAGGGGGAAAAATTTGCAGGGATGTGGGGGTGGGGGGGGGGAAAGAGCAGGAAGGGGGGAGAGCGCGGACTAATTGGATAGATCTTTCCAAAGAGCCAGGGCACAGTCACGATGGGCCGAATGGACCCCTCCTGTGTTGTGCCATTCCATGATTCCCCAGCCACTGACATGGTTTTTTTTTTGGGATGCTGAGGGAATGGAGCGACAGGGCGGAAAAGCGGAGTCGAGGTTGAGGTTCGGCTGGGATCGTACTGAATGGGGGAGCAGGCTGGATGGGGCCGAATGGCCTCCACCCGCTCCTGCGTCTTAAGTCTCCTATCAGTGTGCGTCCAGACCGACGAGGGAGAGAGACAGAGAGAGAAAGAGAGACAGAGAGAGAGGCAGAGAGAGAGAGAGAGAGAGAGAGAGAGAGAGAGACAGAGAGAGAAAGAGAGAGAGAGACAGAGAGAGGGAGAGACAGAGAGAGAAAGAGAGACAGAGAGAGAGACAGAGAGAGAAAGCAAGAGACAGAGAGAAAGAGAGAGAGAGAGAGAGAGAGGGATAGAGAGAGAGAGACAGAGAAAGAGAGAGAGAGAGTAAGATTGGCTCCCTCTACACTGTCCCCATCAAACACTCCCAGGACAGGTACAGCACGGGGGGGTTAGATACAGAGTAAAGCAGACGGAGAACAACTGAGAGACAGAGAGAGAGTGAGAGAATCAGACAGACAGAGAGAGAGAGAGAGAGATGGAAAGAGAGAAATAATCAGAGTTGGAGAAAAGGAGAGACAGAGAGACAGACATACAGGGATAGAGTGAGGCAGAGTGAGGAGAGAATAACAATAATAAAGTGGCACATTTCTCCTGTGACTTGGTCACTGTTGTAATGCAGGAAGGGCGACAATTTGCACATAGCCAGATCCCACAAACAGCAATGGCATAAATCATGTTGTTTGCGGGATAAATATTGGTCCCACAGGGGACCAGGGAGAATGTCCCCCAACTGCGACCCTACCCCGTGCTGCTCCTTCAAACAGCGGCCGGGGGATCTTTTATACCCACCGAGAGGGTCTCGGTTTAACATCTCATCTGAAAGACAGGGTGAACTCCCTCAGCACTGACCCTCCGACAGTGCGGGGCTCCCTCAGCACTGACCCGCCGACAGTGTGGCACTCCCTCAGCACTGACCCGCCGACAGTGTGGCACTCCCTCAGTACTGACCCTCCGACAGTGCGGCGCTCCCTCAGCACTGACCCTCCGACAGTGCGGCGCTCCCTCAGCGCTGACCCTCCGACAGCGCGGCGCTCCCTCAGCACTGACCCTCCAACAGTGCGGCGCTCCCTCAGTACTGACCCTCCGACAGGGCGGCGCTCCCTCAGCACTGACCCTCCGACTGCGCGGCGCTCCCTCAGTACTGACCCTCCAACAGTGCATACGGACAGACTGGGGGAGAGTGGTGTACGCAGTTTGTTGGTCTCTATCAGGCCTACAGGTTGTGAGTTAGCTGATATGAACTAGGGGTTTTGTCGGGGGAGGCGTGTGTCTGTCTATATGTGTGCATGTCTGTGACTCTGTGTATGTGTCTGTCTGAGCGTACCTGTGTCATTTAAAAAAATTTATTCATTCATGGGATGTGGGCGTCTCTGGCCAGGCCAGCATTTATTGTCCATCCCTAATTGCCCTTGAGAAGGTGGTGGTGAGCTGCCTTCTTGAACCGCTGCAGTCCGTGTGGGGTAGGTACACCCACAGTGCTGTTAGGAAGGGAGTTCCAGGATTTTGACCCAGCGACAGTGAAGGAACGGCCGATATTGTTCCAAGTGAGGATGGTGTGTGGATTGGAGGGGAACTTGCAGGCGGTGCGCTCCCCGTGCGTCCGCTGCCCCTTGTCCTTCTAGTTGGTAGAGGTCGCGGGTTTGGAAGGTGCTGTCTAAGGAGCCTTGGTGAGTTGCTGCAGTGCATCTTGTAGATGGTACACACTGCTGCCACTGTGCGTCGGTGGTGGAGGGAGTGAATGTTTGTAGATGGGGTGCCAATCAAGCGGGCTGCTTTGTCCTGGATGGTGTCGAGCTTCTTGAGTGTTGTTGGAGCTGCACCCATCCAGGCAAGTGGAGAGTATTCCATCACACTCCCGACTTGTGCCTTGTAGATGGTGGACAGGCTTTGGGGAGTCAGGAGGTGAGTTACTCGCCTCAGGATTCCTAGCCTCTGACCTGCTTTTGTAGCCACGGTATTTATATGGCTACTCCAGTTCAGTTTCTGGTCAATGGTAGCCCCTAGGATGTTGATAGTGGGGGATTCAACGATGGTAATGCCATTGAATGTCAAGGGGAGATGGTTAGATTCTCTGTTGTTGGAGATGGTCATTGCCTGGCACTTGTGTGGCGCGAATTTTACTTGCCACTTATCAGCCCAAGCCTGGATATTGTCCAGGTCTTGCTGCATTTCTACATGGACTGTTTCAGTATCTGAGGAGTCGCGAATGGTGCTGAACATTGTGCAATCATCAGCGAACATCCCCACTTCTGACCTTATGATTGAAGGAAGGTCATTGATGAAGCAGCTGGAGATGGTTGGGCCTAGGACACTACCCTGAGGAACTCCTGCAGTGATGTCCTGGAGCTCAGATGATTGACCTCCAACAACCACAGCCATCCTCCTTTGCGCTAGGTATGACTCCAGCCCGCGGAGGGTTTTCCCCCTGATTCCCATTGACCTCAGTTTTGCTCGGGCTCCTTGATGCCATACTCGGTCAAATGCTGCCTTGATGTCAAGGGCAGTCACTCTCACCTCACCTCTGGAGTTCAGCTCTTTTGCACATGTTTGAACCAAGGCTGTGTGTGCAAGTGTCTGTATGTGTAACCATGTCTGTGAGTCTGTGTGATTGTATATTTATTTGTGTGTGTGTGTGTGGGGATGGGGGGTAGGGTTTTATGTGACAGAGGGAAGTGACTGTAGGGTCTGATAACATCCCCTCTTATCTCACTGCTCCAGGCCCTTTGGACTGCAAGGCCGCTGGTGACTCCTTCCCTTCCCTTTGCTGGATGTGTGCTGTTAACTCTGTCCTGCCTTTTGCTAGAAGCCGCATTGAGGTAAGGACGAAAGATAACCTTCCCTGCTCCGAGGAACAACAGCCCCAGCTTCTCTCAGTCTCTCCTTGCATTAACTGAAGTCCCTCGTCCCCCGGGTCCGTTCCGGTCAATCTCCCCTGTGCCCCCTCTCCCCGAGGCCCTGACAAAGGGCGAAAGAATTTAGATTTAGACCTTGACGATGATGATGCAACATGATGGAAAAGAAAGGGATCCAAAGCCCCAAATAAACCTTTCTTAGTCGCAGAATAAACACACCCCCCAGCTACGCATCTAGTCAGTTCTCGTGACGAGGGGTCTCCTCACCCACCCCACCTCTTCTTGGTGTCAAGGGGAGAACCCCCTCCCCCACCTTCCTGATATACCCTTGCTCGTTCCCGGCTCCCTTCGTACTGGTCGGTGTCCCTGCTCTGGGGGGTGGGGTGGCCTCGTCCCTTCACCTGAGTGCCCCTCAATCAACGGGGAGGCCCCCCTCCGCCCAACCATGGGGTACCCCCTCCCCAGCGCTGAAGCTTAATGCCATGCCTCTTCAGTGGGAGGCTCTCCCAAGGCCTGCCCTAACGCACTCAACGCCTTGCCGTTTTTTTTTTTACTTTTCCCTCACCTGCCTCTTTCTCCCCCTTCGCCCAGCAGGTCTCGGTGGGCTGCCCTCACCTCCCAGGGCTGGCCTCGGACTCGATCTACTCTCTGCCCATGGCCCCCTGCCCTCCTCAGAACGACGGGGCCCTGCCGCACTATCAGCAGCCGCTCGGGGGCTGCGTCGACCCGGGGCAGCAGGCTGAGGCGGAGATGACTTGGCAGGAACTGATGTCGCTGGCGGAGCTGCAGGTGGGTCGGGCGGGGGGGGGAACACTGGCCTGGGCGAGCGTTGGGGGAGTTGAGGGGGCTTGGGTGGGTGGGTAGGGGGAACTGGGACAGTGGAGGTGGTGGGGTCCGCGAACTTCCAGTGTAGAGGGAGCTTTACTCTGTATCTAACCCCCGTACTGTACCTGTCCTGGGGAGTGTTTGATGGGGGACAGTGTAGAGGGAGCTTTACTCTGTATCTAACCCCCGTACTGTACCTGTCCTGGGAGTGTTTGATGGGGGACAGTGTAGAGGGAGCTTTACTCTGTATCTAACCCCCGTACTGTACCTGTCCTGGGGAGTGTTTGATGGGGACAGTGTAGAGGGAGCTTTACTCTGTATCTAACCCCCGTACTGTCCCTGTCCTGGGAGTGTTTGATGGGGGACAGTGTAGAGGGAGCTTTACTCTGTATCTAACCCCCCGTACTGTACCTGTCCTGGGGAGTGTTTGATGGGGACAGTGTAGAGGGAGCTTTACTCTGTATCTAACCCCCCCCGTACTGTCCCTGTCCTGGGAGTGTTTGATGGGGGACAGTGTAGAGGGAGCTTTACTCTGTAGCTGTCTTGGGAGTTAACCCAACCCTTTGGGAAGGTACGGTGTCTCTTTAAGAGGGCAATGCTTGAAAGTGCGTTCCTTAATCTGCTTGGAAAACACTGCAGTGTGCGGTGAGATAGTTCGTCTTGTGCTTCCTGTGTTTCTGCCCTGAGGGGAGCTTATCGAGACATGCAGATGTGTGTCAGTCGGGTGAGGAAGAGCCTCTGAGCAATGTCCGATAGGGCCTCGTCGCAGTGCTGGGTTTTAGTCCTGGGGTCAAAGGTGACCTGCGGAGCACCCACCCTCTGCCTGCACCGCCCCCTCTCCCTCTTCCAGGAGGGACCTGCCCCACCCTCCCTGAGCCTCCTCACACGCAGATGCAATGGCCCTCACAGGAACACACAGACTCGTCAGCAGGTGAGGTTGGGACCGGGGTAGAGTACTGTTCTGACTCGTCTTTCTCCCCCCCCCACTCCTTGTCTTTTGTCTCGGTCACAGGGTCTGGACGCAGATGGCGAGGTGGCGACGGGACCCACGTTCCACGGCGGCTCCCACTACCCGGCCCCGGATCCGTACTGCCTGGCCGGCTCCGTCCACGCCTGGCACGGCCACGGCGCCTCGGGGGCTTCGCTCTACTCCCTGCCCTACGACGGCTCTCAGGGCTGCCAGCTGGGGCCACCCGCGTTCGAGCCGGCCTCTGCGCCCCCCGCCGAGCCCTGCTGCCTGTCGCTGGCGGACCCGCTGCTGGAGCACCCGGGTCCGGGCTACAAGCTGCGGGGGGATGCGGAGTCCGATTCCGGCCTCTCCCTGGACTCCAGCCCGGCTGGCGGCTCGGACGGTTACGGAGTGGCGGACTCCGGGGGCCTGTGGGCGGACTTTCAGGGGCACTGGAGCTACGGCGGGCTGGCACTGCCCCCCGGCCCCCCTCTACCTCCTCCGACGACGGTGATGCCGCTGCAGCACCCGGGTGCGGCACCCGTGGGGGCGCCCGGCGCGCGGGCCAGGAAGGACGGCCCCAGCCGCGACGACAGGCGGGCGCAGGCCCTGAGGATCCCCCTGGCCACCGAGGCCATCGTCAACCTGCCCGTGGACGACTTCAACGAGCTGGTGAGCCGCCACCGGCTGAGCGACCAGCAGCTGGCCCTCGCCCGCGACATCCGGCGGCGGGGCAAGAACAAGGTGGCGGCCCAGAATTGCCGCCAGCGCAAGCTGGAGAACATCGCCCGCCTGGAGCAGGACCTGGGCGCCCTGCGGCGGGAGCGGGAGCGACTGGCCAGCGAGCGGGAGGACGTCGGGCGGCAGCTGCGCCAGGCGGAGAGGAAGGTCGGCGAGCTGAGCCGAGGAGTCCTGGCATCCCTCCGCGACCCCCAGGGGCAGCCCTACTCGCCCGACGAGTTCTCCCTGCAGCAGTCGGAGGACGGTGGGGTGTTTCTGGTCCCACGCGCTGCGCAGAGGCCGGCGGAGGGAAGAGACTGAGGCCGTCGCCCGGGCACGTGGCGCCCGTATTTATTTTTCCCCCGGCCCCGCTAACTGGACTGTGGACTCTTCTTCAGGCTGTGGCTGGGCAGAGGGGATTTTTTTTTTTTACACACGTGCTTCACGGCGCGGGAGGAACCGAGGAGTGGGCCCCAAGGCCTGGCGGGAGACACGCTTACTTCAAGCCCATGGGATCATTTACACTCAGCTGAGAGGGCAGACAGGGGGCCTCGGTTTAACGTCTCGTCTGAAAGTCGGCACCTCCGACAGTGCGGCGCTCCCTCAGTACTGACCCTCCGACAGTGCGGCGCTCCCTCAGTACCGACCCTCCGACAGTGCGGCGCTCCCTCAGTACTGACCCTCCGACAGTGCGGAGCTCCCTCAGCACTAACCCTCCGACAGTGCGGCGCTCCCTCAGCACTGACCCTCCGACAGTGCGGCACTCCCTCAGTACGGACCCTCCGACAGTGCGGCGCTCCCTCAGCACTGACCCTCCGACAGTGCGGCGCTCCCTCAGTACTGACCCTCCAACACTGCAGAGCTCCCTCAGCGCTGACCCTCCGACAGTGCGGAGCTCTCTCAGCACTGACCCTCCGCCAGTGCGGAGCTCCCTCAGCACTGACCCTCCACCAGTGCGACGCTCCCTCAGCACTGACCCTGCGACAGTGCGACGCTCCATCAGGACTGCTCCGAAGCGAAGGCCAAACTCAAGGGCCCTCTCACTCACAGCATTACTCATCAAGCCGAGGCCCGACAGCTGAGGTCGGGGTAGCGACTGTCATGCGCACTTCCTGTCAAGTGTCACACGCATTTCCTGTCACACCTTCCATGTCACACTTTGTTACAACACTTTTGCCACCCCACCGGCCACCGCCCATTGTCACATGGGGAAAACACTGCGCATCGTCCCTCCCCCACGAGTAGCACTTGAGCATTGCCACTGGGGATCAGCCAGTTTTATATATGTTTCTTTATATAAAATACATATCTCGCTTTCTGTCTTCGTTTTCTTTTTTGTTGTGTCATATGCAAGGGAAGCCAAAGGCCGAGGCAAAGTTGTGATGGCCTCACCTCACTCTCAGCCTCAAATTTACAATTGCACTCCAGATGACCCATGCTATAGCAACAACAACAACTTACATTGACATAGCCCCTTTAATGTGACAAAACTTTGCCCAAAGCACTTCACAAGGAACGATTATCAAACATAATCTGACACCGAGGCACATAAAGCAGATATTAGGGACAAAAGCTCAGTTAAAGAGGTGGATTTTTAAGGAGAGAGAGAGGCGGAGAGGTTTAGGGAGGGAATTCCAGAGCTCGGGGACTCCAGGCAGCTGAAGAAACGGCCGCCGATGGGAATCGGATGGGGGATGCGCGAGAGGCCGGAATTGGATGTGCGCAGATATCTCGGAGGGCCGTAGGGACTGGAGGAGGGCACAGAGACGGGGAGGGGGAGCAAGGGCCACGGAGGGATTTGGACTCGAGCGTCGTAACAGTCGAGTCCGGAGGCGACAGAGGCACGGGCGAGGGTTTCGGCGGCAGATGAGCCCAGCTGGGGGGGCAGGCGGAATTGGGCGATGTTACGGGTGTGGCTGGTCAATTGATTCCAATTTATTAATGATCAATTTCCGTTTACCGGGGAGGGGAGGGGGGTGGGGGGGAGGCGGGCGTGGCAGACGTCCAAAACGAGGAGCCATAAAGTTAAAACAGTCGCCAACAAAATCCAACAGGGGAATTCGGGAGCAACTTTTTCACCCAGAGAATGGTGAGAATGTGGGGACAAGCTGCCACAGGGAGTGGGTCAATGCGAACAGCGTAGATGCATTGAAGGGGGAAGCTGGATAAACACCGGTTAGAAGTCATGCTTGGGCTGTATAAATCCTAGTGAGACCACATCTGGAGTTACTGTGAGCATTTCTGGGCCCTGCACATTTAGAAGGAGACACTGCCCTCAGAGGGCAGTGCAGCGTAAATTCACCAGAACGATACCCGGACTCCGAGGGCTAAATTACGAGGAGAGATTACACCAACTAGGGGTTGTAAATCCTGGGAATTTAGAAGGTCAACGGGTGATTTGATCCAAGTTTAAGATATTAAGGGGAGCAGGCGGGGTAAATAGAGAGCGGAACTGTTTCTGCTGGTTCGGGGAGTGTCGGACTAGAGGGCAGAGTCTGAAGTTTAGAGCCAGACCTTTCGGGAGTGAAATGAGGAAACACTTCGAGAGATAAAGGGTGGTATAAGTTTGGAACTCTCTCCCGCAAACGGTAATCGATGCTGGGTCAGGGAGCGATAGAGGATCAAATATGTAGGCAAACCTCAGAGAGGTGTGAAAATAATAGGGTCATAATAGTAGGGGGATTTCAACTTCCCCAATATTAACTGGGATAGTCTTAGTGCAAAAGGCTTAAAGGGGGCGGAATTCTTAAAATGCATACAGGAGAGCTTTTTGAGCCAGCACGTAGAAAGTCCGACAAGAGAAGGGGCAGTACTTGACCCGATCCTAGGGAATGAAGCCGGACAAGTGGTAGAAGTGTCCGTGGGGGAGCATTTCGGGGATAGTGAGCATAGCTCTGTAAGATTTAAGGTAGTTATGGAAAAGGACAAAGAGGGACCGGAAATAAAGGTACCGAATTGGGGGGAGGCCGATTTCAATATGACAAAACAGGATCTGGCCAAAGTGGACTGGGAGCAGCTACTTGCAGGAAAGTCTACGTCAGACCAGTGGGAGTCATTCAAAAAGGGAATAGTGAGAGTTCAGGGCCAACATGCTCCCATAAAGGTGAAGGGCAGGACCAACAAGTCCAGGGAACCCTGGATGTCAAGGGATATAGAGGATTCGATGAGGAGAAAAAAGGAAGCTTACGGCAGATTCAGAGCACTGAAAACAGCGGAGGCCCTAGAGGAGTATCGAAAGTTTAGGGGGGGTATTGAAAAAAGTAATTAGGAGAGCGAAGAGGGGACATGAAAAAAAACAGGCGGGCAAGATAAACGAAAATCCCAAGGCGTTTTATAAGAATATTAAGGGCAAGAGGATAACCAGGGAAAGAGTAGGGCCTATTAGGGAGCCGGACGACAGAGGTGAGGTTTTAAATAATTACTGTGTTCATCCGTGTTCACTATGGAGAAGGACGATGTAGGTGTAGAGATCAGGGAGGGGGATTGTGATATACTTGAATAAATTAGCATTGAAAGGGGTTAAAAGTGGATAAATCCCCACACCCAAATGAGATGTATCCCAGGCGGTTATGTGAGGCAAGGGAGGAGATTGCAGGGGCTCTGACACAAATTTTCAAATCCTCCCTTGTCACAGAGGACAGTGAATGTGGTACCATTATTCAAGAGGGGTAGCAGTGATAAACCAGGTAATTACAGGCCGGTGAGTCTAACATCAGTGGTAGGGAAACTATTGGAAAAAATTCTGAGGGACAGGATTAATCTCCACTTGGAGAGGCAGGGGTTAATCAAGAATAGTCAGCGGGGAGATCATGTCTAACAAAGTTGATTGAATTTTTCGAGGAGGTGACTAGATGAGGGTAAAGCAGTTGATGTAGTCTACATGGACTTCAGTAAGGCTTTTGATCAGGTCCCGCATGGGAGATTGGTCAAGAAGGTAAGAGCCCATGGGATCCGGGGCAATTTGGATGCAAAATTGGCTGAGTGGCAGGAGGCAGAGGGTGATGGTCGAGGGCTGTTTTTGCGATTGGAAGCCTGTGACCAGTGGTGTACCGCGGGGATTGGTGCTGGGACCCTTGCTGTTTGTAGTGTACATTAATGATTTAGACGTGAATATAAGAGATATGATCAGTAAGTTTGCAGATGACATGAAAATTGGTGGTGTTGTAAATAATGAGGAAATGCTTGGATTACAGAGAGCTATAGATGGGCGGAGCAGTGGCAAATGGAAGTGTGAGGTGATGCATTTTGGGAGGACTGACAAGGCAAGGGAATATACAATGGATGGTAGGACCCTAGGAAGTACAGAGGGTCAGAGGGGCCTTGGTGTACTTGTCCATAGATCACTGAAGGCAGCAGCACAGGTAGATAAGGTGGTTAGGAAGGCATATGGGATACTTGCCTTTATTAACCGAGGCATAGAATATAAGAGCAGGGAGGTTATGACGGAGCTGTATAAAACGTTAGTTAGGCCACAGCTGGAGTACTGTGTAGAGTTCTGGTCACATTATAGGAAGGATGTGATTGCACTGGAGAGGGTGCCGAGGAGATTCACCAGGATGTTGCCTGGGCTGGAGCATTTCAGCTATGAAGAGAGACTGGGATAGGCGAGGGTTGTTTTCCTTAGAGCAGAGAAGGCTGAGGGGGGGGACCTGATTGAGGTATACAAAATTATGAGGGGCATAGATAGATTAGATAGGAAGAAACTTTTTCCCTTAGCGGAGGGGTCAATAACCAGGGGGCAAAGATTTACAGTAAGGTGCAGGAGGTTTAGAGGGGATTTGAGGAAAAATATTTTCACCCAGAATGGGGTTGGAATCTGGAACACACTGCCCGAAGGGGGTGGTGGAGGCAGGAACCCTCACAACGTTTAAGAAGTATTTAGATGATCACTTGAAACGTCATAGCATACAAGGCTACGGGCCAAGTGCTGGAAAAAGGGATTAGAACAGATAGGTGCGCGACACCCCCTCAGGGCTGGAAACTCAAACCCGCAAGCTCGGGACTCAGGAGGCGTGAGTGCTCCCAAACGAGCCACGGCTGACCGGTTTGTTCATGATCAGTTGGGTGAGTCTGCGTCCGTTCGCACAGATTTCTCAGGAGAGAACAAGTGCATTGCAAATAAGCGTTCAAAAGTCGGGGGGGGGGGGGTCAGCTGCTGCATTTTTCAATTAGCCTGCAATCGTTCCCCAGACGTTTGTCAGCACCTTTATGTATGCGCGCGCGCGCGGAGAGGGTGGGTCAGACCTGGTAATTGTGTACTCTGTGCAGGCAGGTTTTCATGGAGTCAGACGGCCCCACTTGCCCAGCCAATTAGTCCGCACTCCCTGCCCCTTACCTCACAGCCCTGCAAATCTCCTCCCTTCCAGTATTTATCCAATTTCCCCTTTCGACAGTCACTATTGAATCTGCTTCCACCGCCGCCCTTTCAGCGGGCACGCTCCAGATCACAGCAACTGCCCCTGCGTTAAAATAAAAATGATCGGAATCTATTCTGAAAGACGGGAGAAACAGCCACTTAGAAAGGCACAGGCTCATCAAGGATTGGTTAAGGGAAGAGGCAATGGGAATTTAACCTGGAGCAGTGTAAGATGACAAACAAGGCAAAGAAAAACATGTTTAATGGGAAAATACAGAGAGGTGTAGAGGAACTGAGGGACCTTGGAGAGAACGTCTGCAGATCCCTGAAGGTAGCAGCACAGGTCAATAAGGTGGTTAAGTTTTAGGGAATCCTTCTCTTCATTAGCTGAGGTATAGAACACAAGAGCAGAGGGGTTTTGCTGGAACTGTATAATTCATTGGTTAGGCCACAACTGGAGTACTGTGCGCAGTTTTGGTCAGCTCATTACAGAAAGGATGCAATTTGCAAGGACGTTGCCCGGACTGGAAAAATACAGCCGAGTAAAGATGAGATAGATTGGGGGGTTGTTCTCCTTGGGGGAAGATGCGATTGCCACAAGGTACAGGGCTATTGACCAAATGCTGGAAGGTGGGATTAAAATAGGTGGATTGTTTTTCAGCCAGCAGACAATGGTCCAAGTGGCCTCTTTCTGTGCCTTAAACTTAGTGATTTCTATGATTCCAAATTGGATAGGGAGGGACACAAAGCCATGAGGAGGTTTGGACAGACTTGGGGGTGGGGGGAGAGGAATATAGGGAGGGAGGGAGTGGTAAGTAAAGGAGACTGGGAGGGGTAGGAGTTAAGATACAGGGCACAGCTGTGGATGAGTTATAACTCCCCAGAGGGAGGATAAAAAAAAAAACAGGCACGGCGGTTTTGCTTCCCCACTGGGAAGTCGGCAAGTCAGTTGCTCAGTACTTGGGAGGGGTCAGGATGAGAACAAGAAGCTCAAAGCCCTCTGCGCGTGATCCAGTTATCTGGGTTAGCAGCTGGCAGGAACAGCACTCGGGCGATAGCAGCAAAATGCTCTCGTGTATATAAAGAGGTATGTGGTCTCTGAGCTGTTCAGAATTCCCTGCCCTTGCACATTGAGCCCATTAGCGCACGTTCAGCAGACAAGCAATGTTTGTGCACTAAATCTCTTCTCTCCACCACACCACGCCCCCCCCCCCCCACCAAACCATTCAACATATCCTATTCCACACCCAGGACATCTGGCTGAATTTAAACACGAGGTGTTTTTAATGCAGTAGAGGGCAGGTGATGGACATATACCTACCTTCTGTTAGTGTGTGTGGGGGGGGAAAAACTGCTTTGATTTCATTTCTGAAGTGGCCCTTGCTAACTTCTAATTTAAAGGGAGCAAGGCAGCTGCAGAGGGAGAAAAAAAAAAGAAATAGTCCAGAAACTTCTTAAAATTGTTGCTTTATTACACAAACATTCCTGAAAGCTGCACAACAGCTACTAAATAAAATACACAGTATTTGAACACTCCCCAGCGACAGTCCTGGAACATGGAGAAATTGGACATCCAATCCCATCTGTAAATCCACCTGCGGGGGAGGAGAGACACGTCACCTCAGGCACGACAAAAGCAAATCCCACTTTACCACCGAGTGTGCTGCCTGTGCTCCAGTCGGCAGCTGCGCCTTCGACTTGACTGGGATCTTGCAACCCCTCCCCAAACCTCCTCGCCCCTTAAAAACAAATTTAAGACAGCGGCCAAAAACCAGGAAAAGTCTTACAACTTACCTGGGGGGGGGGGGGGGGCGGGGGGGGCAGCAGGGGGAAACCGCGATCGGAAAACACGGCCGCGAGCTCCAGTTACAAGTCATCAGAATCGATTAGCAACGACCTGCGAACACAAGGGGGGACAGTCAGAAGGCACCAGTCTCGGGCAGCAGGGCCTCAAGTGTGGCAGTGCTTAATTATCCTGGAAAGTGTAGAATATGAAATACAACCTTACCTATTAAAGCACGGGCCTCTACTTGGCCGTGACGAGTCTGCCTGCCTGCTTGCTTAGTCCTAGTGGCAAGGCTTCTGGCTGTGCTACTCCTCAATAGCTAGCCTCCCACGAAGCAAGAGTAACCTTCCACAGCCCTCACGCTAGCCTCCAGTAAGAACGCAGCACTATTAAGTGAGAATAAGCTGGCCTTTTCTTGCCCTCCGACGATGCACGCTTGTAGCCTCTCAGCAAGTGGTCCTACAGCCTAGACGCTGCTGCTGCTGGTAATCTGTAGTAGTCCTGCCTGGTTCTACCAAACGCAGACTTCCTCTCTGGAACCAAAAGCTGCGGGGTGCGGGTGGGGTTGGGGGGGGAAGCGAGGCCCAAAATATCAGGCGGGGAAGGAAAAAAATAGCACACAAGCTTCCCCTCGGTGGTTTCACTCCGCAGCCAACTCGTCTGACTACACAAGCTGACTTCTGCTGCCTGTGTTCTGAACGCATCGTGAATGAGTCCATCATTGCCTGACTGCTACGATATAAAAAAAACTTATGTCCGTGTTAAGTTAGTCTTGGGGCACAGCTACGTTCACACCGACCCACTGCACGCAGGAGACAGAGCAAAACACTTACAAGTGCGTACTTAAAACTGCTCGGGATGTGCAAGAGCAAAATCCTTAGAGAATTTGGCTGGCTCCCCCAGCGGCGATGTGAATGTAGCTTAGAGCGCCACCTCAATCTATCACTACTCACGCTGTAACTTCAAGGCACGGCCAAAATCTAGTCAGGTCAAAGCTGGGAAACTGCTCAGTCAAGTGGAAACATGCCTAATGGGGTGTCAAGAATAATTTGGAGTGGGGGCCAGGGTTAGGGCCATCTGAAAGTGCAAAACAAGCAGTCGTTGCCAGTGCACTGTGAAGTTACAGTACGCTACAAGGGAACATTTTCTGCAACATTGTTCCGGCTACTCCCCTTTGAGCAAGAACCAGTTACCAGCATTTTACAAGCATGCTAGCAGGACACAGGCTCAACCCGGTGCTGTAGGGCAGTGGAGAGATTCTGCCACTGGACTCCCCCCCCCTCCTGTGCTGGCACATTCAGGGAGCAGTTAGACACCAGGTCAGTGCCTTTCTCAACTGCCCTCTTCCTTCCTGCTCACCTCACACCACTGGGATGTGACAAAGCTGCTCCCCCACCCCCACCTTTCTCCATTTATGTTAATAAAAGGCCAAGCCATTCCCTGGGTTAGTGCAGTTTACATAAATCTCATCTCCTTTTAGACCACTCCGAGGTTCAACATGACCCACAAAGTCTTTTTTGAACTCGCTGGGGAGATTTCATGAGTAGCCAGAAAGGTGATGGGTGAGGAGCACTGCTACATGCCTGCATTGCCAGCCTTGGGAGTTCAAACATGGTGCTGGCCATCCTACCTGCCAGTGGCAGCTGAACAGGGTCAAGCTGGCACCCCATCATGACAGGCAGCTAGGGCAAATTGTATGAAGAGGCCTTTTAAGACAGGAAACCTCCAGCAATGTCCCATCTGGCTTAATGTGGTCCTCATTATCCTTAATACTACAATCTGAATCAAGACAGACTACCTGCAGGACTATTAAATGGAAAGTTTTTTTTATTCTGAGTCATGATCACAACTAATACATTTATCACTTGAAAACTGGAGCAATAAAATCAAAAAACAATTCTAATAAAAACTCACTGGAATGTTCATTTTACACTTCCAGGGGAAAGGGGTAGTCACCAACTATAAAATAACCTGTTCAACAGTTTATCAAAATATCAATTACAGTCCTTACGCAGATATCCATGCATGTGTTTTAATTTTTTTTTCCTTTAAAGTTCGTGAATTCAAACACTGACTTCTCTGACTAAAAAGACATCTTTTCTCTTCCGGTAGCAGTTGTGCCCTGTGCTTGGCTGAGTTTTGTATTGTAGTAACCTGCTGTCTCCCTGTTACAATCTCCTGGCTCATCCTCTCCTGCTAAGTACTGTATTCCTGTTGAACAACATGGGATAAAATTATTATACCGTGCACTCTCTCATAACGTTTTTTTAAAAACATTGCAGAGGGCAAAGGGATGGCCTCCAGTGGCCAAACCCATTGCTACACAAAGTTAACCTGAAGAGCATCAAAATCTAATCAGTTGTGGATGCATGTGGTCAGTAGATACACTGACAGACCCCCAGCACTGCAATTACAAACTACTATATACAGCTGGTGAGAAAGAAGCCACAGCACCCTCAGCAGTGGATATACAGACAACCAATAGTTTTCCCAGATCTCTCAAAAGACTGGGAGCGATGGCTTATAAAAGGGGCTTTCTTTGTACCACTCCTGACGCTGCCAACCTGCTGTGTGCATGCAAGTCTAGATCTTATGCTGGAAGAGATCAAGAGCTCAGCTTGCCTGACATTCCCCCACTGCACTCGCCCTCCCCTTGCCCCCCCCCCCCCACCTCCACATGGTCGGCTTAGTAGAAGCACTCCAATTTCCTGCAGCTAACCCAGAAAAACCTCACTTTGCAATAACCCAGACTGCACTCAGGGAACACACCTGGTTTTAAACTTAAAACCGCCGATTAAAGGATCCACCACCTCCTCCTCCAGAGTTGCCATAGTTATCTGCAAGACAAGGCTGTAGATTAGTAGCAGAAACACAGCCCAGTTTAATGCGCACACAGGCTCATTATTTCACACTAAATACTTACTTCCATAGGGCCCAGAGTTTCTTCCTGCATAACCTCCGCCGCCGCCACCACCACCCTTCATTGGCCCATAGTTAGACGACTGCTGGTTTGGGTAGTTTCCAAAGTCATTGTAGTTGCCACCTCCACCACCAAAGTTGCCTGTTATCAGATCAGAATGCAGGGTTAGTAAGTGCTGTGTTCAGCAAACAAGGCATGCTTCTCAGTAGTGGGGAACTGTTGTTACTTACCACCGCCAAATCCACCATTGTAGCCTTCATATCCAGCTCCACCGCCACCTCCACCATATCCACCACCGCCACCACCCTGGCTGCCGTAGGTTGGGCTGCCTCCATAACCGGGTCCACCCCTGCCGCCGCCACCACCACCACCATAACCACTGCCTCCACCGTAACCACCACCTGTCAAACAGAAAAAAGTGTGAGTGAGGGGCTGTCATCTGCCTGATGAGTGACTTCACATGTTGGAGGACCAGGCGATTCAGTTCCCCAGCCTGTCTCAGCAGGAAGATTTTACAACCTAACAGTGCACTTGCTGCAGTGTCAGACTGCCAGTCAACCAAGTAGAGACAAGGCACTGCTGGGTTTAGTGCCTTTTGCCACTAAAGCCCAGACCCCAACACATACCGTCACCAAATCCGTTGTAACCATCACCGCACCCTCCGTAGTTGCCACCACCTCCTCTCGAACCACCTCCAAAGCCACCTGCAATAAAGGTACATGTTAGCAATGCTAATTTCACCCTTTCAATAGAACTCCGCTGGTATTTGACCAGGCCAGCATCTCACCTCTGCTATTGAAGCTTCCTCCGCCTCCTCCTCCTCCACCACGGCCACCACCAAAGTTGCCCCCAGAGTTGCCAAAGTTGCCTCTGCTGAAGTTGCCAGAGCTCCCCCGTCCTTCCATTTAAAAGTGGGGAAAAAAAAAAAAAAAAAAAAAAGAGTATTTATCAGTGACCACTTCTTGAAATGAGTAGTTTACAGGGTATGAACACCTCAATGCACAACTCACCTCTCTGGTTCATGCCTGAATTCTGCATCTCTTCACGTGACAGTGCCTTCCTCACTTCACAGTTGTGCCCATTGACTGTGTGGTACTTTTGAACTGAAAAAGAAACGTATTAAAATTACAGCTGCATATATCTCCATTACTATATTAACTTTGGCCAGATGATACAAGCTCCAATCCCTACCAACAATCTTGTCAACAGCATCATGGTCATCAAATGTGATGAAGGCAAATCCCCTCTTCTTTCCACTCTGTCGATCTGTCATCACTTCAGTGACTTCAATCTTGCCAAATTTCTCAAAATAATCCCGAAGATGATGTTCCTCTGTGTCTTCCTTGATGCCACCAACAAAGATTTTCTTCACAGTTAGGTGCGCCCCAGGTCTGGTGGAGTCCTAATGCAAGACAAACTTCAGATCAGATACAAGATCATATGTATGCGCCAAGATTGTAAATTCAGTGCAACATTTCTGAAACTGCACAACTTCTCATTTCAATAAAAATGATCTAGCCCATTGACCAGTGGATGCATGCTTGGTTGACAAGACTGGATAATCAGCTACCAAAGAATGAATGCAAAATGTCAACAGATGCAGGATGGGACACAATGTGGATCGAATTGATGACCTACCTCTCTGGACACTGCACGTTTAGGTTCGACAACACGACCATCAACCTTGTGAGGCCTGGCAGACATTGCACTGTCCACTTCAGACACACATGAATACGTCACAAACCCGAATCCCCTTGATCGCTTTGTAGTTGGGTCTCTCATCACCTGCAAAAATTTTAAAAAAGGATATGTAAAAATGAATAGAATCATTCACCTTAACATACAAACAGCAAAATGCCAACTGCTACAACAAAGAACTCACCACACAATCTGTCAGTCTGCCCCATTGCTCAAAGTGGTTCCGAAGACTGTCATCTGTTGTTTCAAAGCTCAAGCCGCCAATGAAGAGTTTGCGCAGCTGCTCTGGCTCCTGCGAATCCTCAAAGAAAAGCAAAAGGAGGGAGCATTAGCGCACTTAACAATTGCTCAAGTAGTACAGCTAAAATAATCCAGTTTATATTCGTATGAGAAGCTTCACCTGACCCAGTTACTGAACAGCAGTGTCTGCAGGGCTTTGTGTTTTGGTAATGGAAACTACTTGCTCAGATGTCACGTACACCAGGTGAATAATAGGGATGCTACAGCAACTCTACAATGCAACTGGAAGCACTACATACTGCTGGTGTATCTAAAATCAAGAGTTCAAAATATTTACAAATTTACTGTTTTACATAAAATGAGCTCAATATAAATTTACAGCTACCATAAAGGGATTGACTTCACCTTTGTGCTGCTGGACCAAGATGTTATATAGAACCAGCCCCTACAAATTAAGAATAAATGATAATACGCCAATGGTTTGTTTACATGTATACACCACTACAAACCCAGGGACACTCGGCAGCTTGGGACAAGGGCACGCATTCCCATAGGGTTTGAAGCAGCTGCTCCTACTTGAATAAACTCCCAAGGCTCCCACAGGGCTGAAGTCCTCAGAAATCCTCACCTGCCAAAATACAAAATGGAGCGCACCCACCTTAAAAAAACAAAAGCCTCCCCAACCACTGAAACTGAATAACCCAAGATGATTAAAGTAGGTCAACTGGCCCATGTCTTACCTATCAGCCCAGCCTACAAAGTACTTCCGTAAGCAAAACAAAAACGAACTTAAAACCACCAATGAGTTGACACCCCCTTCCCTAACTCTCACCCATATCAAACCACCATCACCCCAGCCGACAAACTGAATTCCCACAACTGAAAAAAAGCTAAACTTTAAAAATTATCATCCAAACCACCCCAGTACTCAAATTGCTCACAAAAGCAGCCCAAAGCTGAAATTTAAAAAAGACAGTGTCAAAACCCACCTCCTCACTCATTAAAATCCCCTACAGAACAGCCAAATAAATTAAACTATATGGTTTGATTCCATCTGACTGTCTCCTCCCACCCCACCACCCAACAAACTGAGAAACCGCCACCTCCCAAACGAGTAAACAATACCTTTTTAACACCAGCACAAGTCGAATCTCCTTCCTCCCTCTTTCTCCGCACCCCCCCCCCCCCCCGACCTTAACCCACAAAATAAACACGTAGAGAAACCAAACCACTTTAGAACAAAAGGCGGAGCGAAATATCTTCCAGATACAAGGGGGGGGAGAAATGCTTACCAGGCTAAAAAATAAAACCCAAACCCTCTGCAAGAAAAAGGCAGAAATATCAGCGCCACAAAAAAATGCTTACTGGGTTAATAAAACCCCAAAACCGCCTGAAATAAAACAAGCCAGAAAAATCTGGACACGTGAGAGGGCGGGAAGAACATGTTTACCGGGGTAAGAAATAAAACCCCCAAAACCCTTGCACATGGAGGAGGGGGAAGAACATGTTTACCGGGGGTAAGAAATAAAAAACCCCCAAAACTCCATGTCCAAGGGGAGGGGGGGGGGGGGGGGGAGAAAGAAGAAGAGAGAACATGTTTACCAGGGGAAAAAAATAAAAAACCCCAAAACCCTTGCGAAATGGGGGGGGGGAAAAAAAGGTATCCAGATATGAGGTAAAAAGGGATTTTTTTTCGGGGGTGGGGTGGGGAGAAAAGAAGGGTCTGAAGTGAGAATATAATAAAAAAAAACATTTTAATGGGGGGGAGGAAAGAGAGAAAGAAAGAGGAACAAAAAAAGAAAATCCGCCATTTTGAGGGGAAAAACCCACCCACGAGGTTTGAAGAAGAAAAGAAACCGCCAGAAAGAGAGAGAGAGAAAAAAAGAGGGCGGCGGGGGGGGAGAGAACCAGGTCGAAGGCGACTTTTTTTTTGTCCGAGGGTGAAATGAAAAAAAAAAAATAATTAAAATCGAAGAGTTCCAGGTGGGGGTGCGCGGCCGCCATTTTGAATGCGGTGGGGTTCGGGGTCGGGGGGGGGTAAGGTAAAAAAAAAAATCGGCGGTAATAAAATTAAACAAAAATAAGAGTTTTATTTTACTTTCGAATGGGGGGGGGGGGGGGAAAAAAAAACCCCCCCCGTAACGAGCGGTCAAAGGGCGAACCGGGGAGACCAGCGAAGCGGGCTGACCGGAGGGAGCGGCGCGGCGGCCATTTTGAGCTCGAGCGGGAAGGATTATAAACCGATAACAAACGCACGCAAGATAAAAATACACGATATAGGTTCCCGTTATTGTAAAGAATTAAAAGTATATCGCGGTTATCGAAAGAGAGAAGGGAAGAAAAGGAGGGAGGGGGGGGGCGGGAAAGTTAAGGTCGAAGCCGAGCCGTCGCCTCGTGTAATGGCGGCCGCTTCCACCGGGACCTCGCTGATTTCTTGCTGCGTCACCGAGCTTTACCCTCCCCCTCCTCCTTGATTTCGATTCTCTCACCTCCATGTCTCTTTCGTACGAGGGCGCCGTTTTGGCGGTCGGTTGCGTCCGCTCGAATGGGAGCGCGTCGATTGCAAAAAAAAGGGTTTTTTTTTGTGATTGGTTTATAAAAAAAAAACCGGACCTAGAACACCCGATGCGACCAGATGAACGGCGACAGAGAGAGAGACTGGCGTGCCGCCTCCGCCGCCTTTTATATAGCCGAGGCCCCGCCCCCGGTCCTTCCCCCCCCTCTTTCACTCGCTCACTTTCCTCCCCAACCATTGGCCGATCCCCCCCCACCGGCCCCGACGAGAGTCTCGCCATTGGTCGGGCGGTTGCGCTGTCCGAGCCGCCATTGGTCGCGGCTGACGTCACCGCACCCACCCCCGCCACCACGTGGGTTCACGCCGCCCCCCTCTCTCTCCGACCGATGTGAGCATGCGCGGCAGTGCGCTTGATGCTGAGAAGGGAGAGAGAGAGAGAGAGCGGGCACGTGACCAACGGTCCCTTTTCCTGACCCACAAACAAAACACAACCGCCTTTCGATTTTTAAATTAAACAAAAATAAAAATAAGTAAAGACTCTCCCCTCGCGTTTCTTTCCGGGTATTATTATCATTTTCGGGTTTTTTTTTTTAAAAAAAACGGATTCACAGAGGGATATTTTTTTAAATCCTGGCCACGCCCCCGCCTCGGTAACCCCGCCCTCCCTCCCTCCCTCCCCCCTCCCACCTGGGTTTCTCGCGCCTGCGCAGCGGTGGGGTTTTTTTTTTTGGCGGGTTACGCAGCGCCGAGCGGGTCGTCGGGGGGGAGGGGGCGGAAAATAAAATAGCGGCGGCGGCGGCGCCAGTCTCTCTCGCTCTCTGCTTGCGGATACAGGTAAAATACCGCGGGCCGTAACTCTTTATCTTTAATCCGTCGTGCACGCTTTGGTCAAGGGGGGGGTGTTTTTTTTTCGGTAAAGGGTGTAGTAGTGGTGGTGCGTTTTGTTTTAAAGGCGATCTGTTCCCCTCCCCCACCCTCTCTTCATGGCGGCGAGAGAGGGAGGAGGGGGAGGGGAGGGCGGGGCGGGGCCCTGTATTGATTGACAGCCCGGGGGCACTGTGTTGATTGACAGCCCGGGGGGGTGTTGATTGACAGCGGAGGAAAAGGGGGCGGGGTCCTCTCTCTCCACCACCCCCCCCCTGTCCAATCGGAGGATCAGCCGCTTCCCGCCGGCCACGCCCACCTATTCTCTCTTCGCTTGTCTCCCGCGCGATTGGTCGGTGGGGAGGGAGGCGGGACCTCCGTTTGATTGGTCGCGCGAGGGTGGGGGAGGGGCAAGAAGGGGGGGGCGGCGCCGCTGCTGCTGCTGCGCTGTCGGCCCCGCCCATTTTCCCTCTTTGATGCACTGTGGGCGTGTCCTGGGTAAGTCCCGCCTTCTCTCTGTCTCTGTGCCCAGGCGCTGCAAACTCGTCCTGACTTTTTTTTTTCCCCCCACTCAATGAAGCCTTGTTCCAGCGTGCTCGTGTAGTTTTTTTTTGATTGGGGGCTGTGAGGGCTTCTAGAAGGTTCTGTAGCAACGCCGCCGCTTGCAATAAGCGGGATGCAAGGTTTTATTCGACCCCAGCGTCGTTCTCCCCACCTCCCCCCTCCATTCCCCTGCTTTATTAGACCCCCCACCCCATTCCCCCAACTTCTATCCAGCAGTTAATAAAATGCAAAGTTTTCTTTTAAACCCACGCCCTCCTCCATTAAATCCATTTTGCAAACAGCATGCAATGTTTTTGTTCGTCTCTTTTTTTTCCGCCTCCACAAACACACGCACACACAAAACCCTTTGGCCAAGCAATCAATAAATGGCGTGCAACTTTTAAATTAAAAGCAGAAAGCGCTGGAAAGAGAAAAATGAAAAAAAAGCCTTGTTCCTTGTCCTTTTCGACGACCCACCCCCTGACTCTCTCTTTTTAAGAACCAGTTTCCTTGTAACTTTTTCTTCCTACCTGTAACGTTCATTTGGAAGCCCTCATGGCCTTTTTTTAAACTGACCAGAAATTGCAGAGTTTTTTTAAAATATGTACTTATAAAGTTCCTTTCAGGGAAACGAATGGCACCCATAGTCCTTGCAAGTCCTTCAAACCCGCCCCCCCCCCCCCACCTTTCGAAATTATGTCGCGCCGGGGGACGTCTTCGCCAGACCCCCGGGGTTGCGATTAGAAATAAAACTGTTCCGCCAAGGCCTTGGCGTTTACGAGGTGTTTAAGTGCGCCTGGCGTTTTGATTAACCCCTCCACGCGGTCTCGGTGGAGTGGGATGTGTTTCGGGAGGTTCGAAAGATTGATTTTTCTTTTCAAGAAGTTTGCGACAGCGCGGGCCGTCCTCCACGCCGGGGTAGCGTCTCAACAAGCGGGCAAGCGCCAGTCGCGTTGTTGCTGCGGTTGCGCGGGTCCCGTCTAGCAGTCTCGCCAGTCGAACGGGCGCGGGCCAGTGCTTTCAAACTGCCGATGGTTTGAGGATGAGCCTGTGGGTCTCTGGCCAGTAATTCATCCCTCAGGATGAAATTTAATGCAGAGAAGTGTGAAGTGATGCATTTTTGGCAGGAAGGAGAGGCGATTATGAAATAAAGGGTGCGATTCTAAAAGGAGGTGCAGGGACCCAAGGGGGTGCATGTGCACAAATCGCTGAGGGTCGCAGGGCAGGTTGAGAGAGTGGTTAATAAAGCATACGGGATCCTGGGCTTTATAAATAGAGGCATGGCGTTCGAGAGCAAGTAAGTTCTGGTGAACTTTTATGAAGACAGGTTCGGCCTCACTGGAGTGTTGTGTCCAGGTCCGGGCACCAGACTTCAGAAAGGGTATGAAGGATTTAGAGAGGGTGCAGAAAAGATTCACATGAATGGTTCCAGAGATGAGAGATTTCAACTGCGTAGATAGGCTGGAGAATCCAGGGCTGTTCTCCTCGGAGAGGACAAGGTTGGGATGAGATTTGATAAAGAGGCGTTCAAAATCGCGAGGGGTGGGGGGGTGGGTCTGGGTGGAGTAGATAGAGGGAGAGACCGTTGCCATTGGCGGAAGGATAGGAAACCGGAGGGCACCGATTTAAGGTGATTGGCAAAAGAACTGAACGGCGAGACGGGGGAGCGGCTTTTTCACGCAGCGAGAGGTTGGGATCCGGAACGCGCTGCCCGAGGGGTGTGTCGGCGGCGGATCGATCGAGGCTTTCGGAAGGGAATTGGGACAGTTGTACGAAGAGAGGGAATTTGCGGGGCTGCAGGGGAAAGGGCGGGGGAGTGGGGCCAGGCGAGCCGCCCTCGAAGAGAGGCCGGCGCGGACGCGAGGGGCCCGCCCCCTGAGCTGTGACCGTTGGCACGCTGCCGGAGTGTTCCCTGCGCCGCTCCGATTCCAGACTCGTGCTGTACTGTCCCAGTTCGAGACTCTCCAGCCGGTGTGTGGGGGGGGGGGAACAGCCTCTCGGCATCGGCCCCCGTCAAACCCCCTCAGAGCTTTAGTCATTTTGATGAGATCACCTCCCATCTAAACTCTCGGGAATGTAGGCCAATTCTACTCGACCTCTCCTCGCAGGACAATCCTTCCCCGGAGTCTGGAGACTGAGCACACGGGCCCTCTGCGATCTCCGCTTTCATAATTCTGGTGAGGATTCAGGGGTTCGCTGGCCGGTTTTTCATTTAAACCGGGACTTAAACAGCCACCGGCCTTGGGGACGTTTGCGAAATTAAGACCGGAGCTTTGTCCTTGTGGGTCCAAAGAAAGATATTGGAAATGTACCGAGCTGGCAGTGTTTACTTTCTCACTGCCCATTCACCCCACTCTTAACGAGCTCTCCCCTCAGTCCCATTCTCCTGAATTTGCCTCCTCTCCCAGTTTGTCCGCCCGACGCCGGTCCGTCCTCGTCCTGGCCTCCCGCGTCCATGCCTTTTGTTAACTCCGGATGCGACTATTCCGATGCCGTGAGGGGCCCGCCCCCTGAGCTGTGACCGTTGGCACGCTGCCGGAGAGTCTCTCCCTCTCTCCGTCTCTCCCTCTCTCCGTCTCTCCCTCTCTCCGTCTCTCCCTCTCTCCGTCTCTCCCTCTCTCCGTCTCTCCCTCTCTCCGTCTCTCCCTCTCTCCGTCTCTCCCTCTCTCCCTCTCTCCCTCTCTCCCTCTCTCCGTCTCTCCGTCTCTCCCTCTCTCCGTCTCTCCCTCTCTCCGTCTCTCCCTCTCTCCGTCTCTCCCTCTCTCCGTCTCTCCCTCTCTCCGTGTCTCCCTCTCTCCGTGTCTCCCTCTCTCCGTGTCTCCCTCTCTCCGTGTCTCCCTCTCTCCGTGTCTCCCTCTCTCCGTGTCTCCCTCTCTCCGTGTCTCCCTCTCTCCGTGTCTCCCTCTCTCCGTGTCTCCCTCTCTCCGTGTCTCCCTCTCTCCGTGTCTCCCTCTCTCCGTGTCTCCCTCTCTCCGTGTCTCCCTCTCTCCGTGTCTCCCTCTCTCCGTGTCTCCCTCTCTCCCCTCTCCCTCTCTCCGTCTCTCCCTCTCTCCGTCTCTCCCTCTCTCCGTCTCTCCCTCTCTCCGTCTCTCCCTCTCTCCGTGTCTCCCTCTCTCCGTGTCTCCCTCTCTCCGTCTCTCCCTCTCTCCCTCTCTCCTCTCTCCTCTCTCCCTCTCTCCGTCTCTCCCTCTCTCCCTCTCTCCCTCTCTCCCTCTCTCCCTCTCTCCCTCTCTCCGTCTCTCCCTCTCTCCCTCTCTCCGTCTCTCCCTCTCTCCGTGTCTCCCTCTCTCCGTGTCTCCCTCTCTCCGTCTCTCTCCCCTCCCCGTCTACCGCCTGCCACCCCACCCCGGGTCCCGCTTGGCACCGAGTCCCGTTTGCCCGTCGCCCCCTCCGTGCTCGCTGATCTGTGTTGCCTCCCGA
>NW_027140947.1:23855-50201 GCF_036365525.1 Heterodontus francisci | reverse complement strand
TTCCCTTTTTCTCCACCAGGATGAAGACAGTGTCCGAGGCTTTGAGCGAGGGTTGGAACCCGAGAAAATTATCGGCGCCACTGATTCCTGCGGAGAATTGATGTTCCTGATGAAGTGGTGAGCAGTTCAGTTCACAGACGGATCTCCTGTTTACTTTATATTTACAATGTAAAGTTTTCAAAGGGTGTGCAGGAGCAGAGAGAGAGAGAAACCTACAAAATTCTAACAGGGACTGGACAGACTAGATGCAGGAAGGATGTTCCCGATGGTGGGGGAGTCCAGGACCAGGGGTCACAGTCTAAGGATAAGGGGTAAAGCCATTTAGGACTGCGATGAGGAGGGATTTCTTCACCCAGAGAGTCATAGAGTCGTACAGCATAGAAACAGGCCCTTCGGCCCACCACGTCCATGCCGACCATAATGCCTATCTATACTAATCCCACCTGCCTGCATTAATTCCCTATCCCTCTATGCCTTGCTCATTCAAGTACCTGTCCAGATGCCTCTTAAATGTTGCTACTGTTCCTGCCTCCACCACCTCCTCTGGCAGCTCATTCCAGATACCCACTATTCTTTGTGTGAAAAATTTACCCCTTCGATCCCCTTTAAACCTCCTCCCTCTCACCTTAAATCTATGCCCTCTAGTTTTAGTCACCCCTACCATGGGAAACAGACTCTGGCTATCTACCCTATCTATGCCTCTCATCATTTTATATACCTCTATCATGTCCCCTCTCAGCCTCCTTCGCTCCAGGGAAAACAGACCCAGCCTATCCAATCTCTCTTGATAACTCAAGCCCTCCAAACCAGGCAACATCCTTGTGAATCTTTTCTGCACCCTCTCGAGCTTAATCACATCTTTCCTGTAGTGCGGCGACCAGAACTGCACACAGTACTCCGAATGCGGCCTAACCAACATTATGCACAACTGTAACATGACGTCCCAATTCTTGTACTCAATGCCTCGGCCGATGAAGGCAAGCAGGCATACGCCTTCTTCACCACCCTGTCTACCTGTGTTGCCACTTTCAGGGAACTATGTACCCCAAGGTCTCTCTGCTCAACAACACTCCCCAGGGCCCTGCCATTCACTGTATATGTCCTTGCCCTGGTTTAACTTCCCAAAATGCATCACTTCACACTTGTTTGCGTTAAATTTCATTTGCCAATCCCTTGCCCACTTTCCCAGTTGATCTATATCCTGTTGTAACCTTAGACAACCTTCTTCACTGTCCACTATACCACCAATTTTGGTGTCATCTACAAACTTACTAATCATGGCCCCTACATTCACAACCAAGTCATTAATATATATGACAAACAACAGAGGGCCCAGCACCGATCCCTGAGGCACACCACTGGACACCGGCCTCCAATCTGACAAACAACCCTCCACTACCACCCTTTGCCTCCGATCACCAATCCAATTTTGTATCCAATTTGCTAGCTCACCCTGGATCCCATGTGTTCAAACCTTCTGGACCAGCCTACCATGCGGGACCTTGTCAAAGGCCTTGCTAAAGTCCATGTAGACAACGTCCATCGCCCTGCCCTCGTCAATCCTCTTGGTCACCTCCTCGAAAAACTTAATCAAATTCGTGAGACATGATTTCCCACGCACAAGGTCATGCTGACTATCCCTAATCAGACCTTGCCTTTCCAGATGCATATAAATCCTGTCTCTCAGAATCCCTTCTAATAACTTTCCCACCACTGATGTAAGGCTCACCGGCCTGTAGTTCCCTGGCTTATCCCTGCTGCCCCTTCTTAAATAAAGGCACAACATTAGCTATCCTTCAGTCTTCCGGTACCTCACCCATGGCTAACGATGATACAAAAATCTCTGCCAGGGCCCCAGCAATCTCCTCCCTTGCTTCCCATAGCATCCTAGGATACACCTGGTCAGGCCCTGGGGATTTATCCACCTTAATGCACTTCAAAACCTCCAACACCTCCTCCTTTGTAATGTTGTTATGCTCCAGGATATCGCTGTTCCCTCCCTTGAACTCATTAGCTTCCATGACCTTCTCCACGGTAAATATGGACGAGAAATATTCATTTAAGACCTCGCCCATTTCCCGTGGCTCCACACATAGATTGCCACACTGATCCTTAAGGGGACCTACTGTCTCCCTAGCTACTCTTTTACTCTTAATATACTTATAGAATCTTTTAGGATTCTCCTTTATCTTATCTGCCAGGGAAATCTCATGGCCCCTTTTCGCCCTCCTAATTTCCTTTTTAAGTGTACTCCTACATCCCCTATACTCCTCGAGGGACTCGCTTGATCCCAGCTGCCTACACCTGACATATGCCTCCTCCTTTGTCCTGACCAGACCCTCAATATCCCTCGTCAACCAAGGTTCCCTAAACTTGCCAGCCTTGCCCTTCCATCTAACAGGAACATGCCAGCCCTGAACTCTTCCTATCTCACTTTTAAAAGCCTCCACTTGCCAGACGTCCCTTTACCTGTAAACAGCCTCTCCCATTCAACTTTTGAGAGTTCCTGTCTGATGCCATCGAAATTAGCCTTCCCCCAATATAGGACTTCAACCTGAGGACCAGTCCTATCCTTTTCCATAACTATCTTGAAGCTAATAGAGTTATGGTCACTGGCCCCAAAGTGCTCCCCACTGACACATCAACCACCTTGCCCAGCTTCATTTCCTAAGAGGAGGTCGAGTGTAGCCCCTTCTCTAGTAGGGCCATCCACATGCTGCTTCAGAAAACTATCCTGGACACACTTAACAAATTCTTCCCCATCTGATCCCTTAGCACTAAGGCAGTCCAGTCAATATCAGGAAGTTAAAATCACCTACTATTACAACCCTATAATTCCTACACCTATCTGTGACTTCCCTACATATATGCTCCTCCACTTCCCCTCTGACTATTGGGGGGCCTATAGTATAATCCCATCAAAGTGATCACCCCTTTCTTATTTCTTAGTTCTACCCATATGGCCTCGCTGGACATTCCCCCTGGGATATCCTCTCTAAGTACTGACGTGATGTCCTCCCTAATCAATAGTGCAACTCCCCCTCCTCTCCTACCTCCACCTCTGTCACGCCGGAAGCATCGGTACCCCGGAACATTGAGCTGCCAGTCCTGCCCATCCCTCAACCACGTTTCCATAATCACTATAATATCACAATCCCATGTACCGATCCATGCTCTGAGTTCATCTTCCTTACCTGTAAGGTTTCTTGCATTAAAGTAAATGCAGTTTAGCCTACCAGACCTTCCACGCTCCCTGTCCTGCCCCTGCCCGGCCTGCCTACCGGACTTGCTTGCTTTAACCTCTACATTTGCCTCAGCTATCTCATCGGAGAGACTACTACTTTGGGCCCCACCCCCTCTGCAAGCCTAGTTTAAACCCTCCCGAGTAGTACCAGCAAACCTCCCTGCAAGGATATCGATCCCCCTCCAGTTCAGATGCAACCCGTCCTTCTTGTACAGGTCACCTCTGCACCAGAAGAGATCCCAATTGATCCAAGTAGCTGAAGCCCTCCCGCCTACACCAGCTCTCCAGCCATGCATTCATTTGCCTTATCCTCCTATTCCTACCCTCACTGGCACGTTGGCACAGGGAGTAATCCTGAGATTACAACCTCGAGGTCCTGCTTTTTAACCTTCTGCCTAACTCCCTATATTCACTTTGCAGGACCTCGTCCCTCTTCCTGCCTATGTCGTTAGTACCAATATGGACCACGACCTCTGGCTGCTCACCCTCCCCTTTCAGAATGTCCTGCAGCCGCTCCAAGACATCCTTGACCCTAGCACCAGGGAGGCAACATACCATCCTGGAGTCTCGTTTGTGGCCACAGAAACGCCTATCTGCACCCCTTACGATAGAATCCCCCATCACTATAGCTCTTCCAACCCTTTTCCTCCCCTGCTGTGCAGCAGAGCCCTCCGTGGTGCCACGAACTTGGCTGTTGGGAGTGGGTGAACCTGTGGAATTCTCTACCACGGAAAGCAGTTGAGGCCAATCATTAAGTGTGTTCAAGAGAAGAGTCAGATACAGTTCTTGGGGCCGATGGGATGGGGGGGAGACGGGGAGAAAGCCGGGAACAGGTTACTGAGTTTGGACGATGGGCCATGATCGTGTTGAACGACGGAGCAGGCCGAGGGGCCGAATGGCCTATTTTTCTACGTTTCTATAAGACGGTCACTAATAAATGCAACGGCGGTGGGGGGGGAGTTCAGGAGAAACGTCTCCACCCAGATTCGGTCTCCTTACCTAAGGAAGGACGTACTTGCCTTAGAGCGGGGAGGGGGGTGCAACGAAGGTTCACCAGACTGATTCTTTTCTTTCCCCCCCCCCCCCCCCCACCCCCACCGTCCCCTCGCAGGAAGGACTCTGACGAGGCCGATCTGGTCCTGGCCAAAGAAGCCAACGTGAAGTGTCCGCAGATCGTGATCGCCTTCTACGAGGACACGGCTGACGTGGCATGCCTACCCGGCCGAGGACGAGGAACGGCGGGAGGAGACGGAGGCCAGCTAGAGACGGGTGGGGCGCCCGTCCCGGGGCAGGCGTTCCCGACCCTCGTCGCGGTGGGTGGGGGAGGGGTTTGGGTGGGCTGGGGGGACGGGCGGCGGGGGGGGGGGAGGGGTGCTCGAAGGAGGAGGTGGGCGTCGGGAAATCACCTTTCATACAGGCACGCGAGGCCGTCCCGTAGAGATGTGGACTATAAAATTACATTGCCTTCCCTCTCCCGCCCTCTCCCTCTCTCCTCCAAACGTTTCCTTGTCTTGAGGTGGGCAGCTGGGTGGAATTTCGCCAAGTGTTATTTTGTGGGTGAGCGGAGGGAGAGGTGATGCAAAAACGGGCCTGGAACGATCATTTTTTTAAAATCCCGTGTGCCTGCATGTGAGTTTACGATTAGCCGAGATGTGTATTCACCTGCCTCTTGGGTTGCTGGATTGTAACTGAGCAACATTATATATTATAACTGTTTATCTCTCTCTCTCTCTCTCTCTCTCTCTCCCTCTCCCTCTCCCCCAGTCCTGTTCTCGCTGCCTCGATTTTTGTCCTCCCAGTTACGCGGGCCCACCCGATCTCTCTCATCCCCCTTCCTTCGCAGGTGCCCTTCCGTGCCTCACCTCCCAAGCCCGCACAAAACCCGTTACCCAGCCTCGCTCAGAAGGAGCTGTTCAGGTGGTGCATCTCTCTCTCTCTCTCTCTCCCCCCCACTGTCCATCCCCGCACAACCCCTTCGATCGGACCCGAATGATTGGGTTTAACGCCGAACGCGTGTTCTTTGGTAAAACTTGATTTGAGCGCAGAAAGCTCTATCCGATTAGTCCCCACTCCCTTTCCCCTGCTCTTTTACCCCCATCCCCCCCCCTCCCCCCCCCCCCCATCCACGTCCCTGCAGATTTTCCCCCCTTCCAGTATTTATCCAATTCCCCCTTTTTGAAAGTTACTGTTGAATCTGCTTCCACCGCCCTTTCCAGCCAGCGCGTTCCGGATCGCAACGACTCCCCGCGTTTTTTGTTTTTTTTAAATAAAGAAAAAAAATTCTCGTCTTTCTCCGCCCCCCCCCCTCCGCCCCCGTCCGTTTCCGACGAGGTGCTTGGCCGCTGTCCGTGTGCGTGTCCTGGAGTTCTGCCCCCCCACCCCACCACCACACCTTTACACTTGAGTCTTCATCAGGCGGGAGGAGCAGAGAGGGGTTTCCTTTTAATAAATAATCAAAAAATATTCTCGAATTCTCCCCTCCCCACTCAATCAGTCGGACGGCTGTCGGTAATCCTCCTGTTTCTGAATTTCACAGCATTGTACAGTTATCGATCTCCCTCTCTTTCTCTCTCTCTCTCTCTCTCGCACCTCTCTGCATGTGTAAAGATTTTAACACTTCTGAAGTATTGCTATTGGATAGTACAAAGGAACTGTTTTTTTTTTTCTACAGACCCATTGTGTCCCTATTGTGTATGTATCAAAACGACTTTATAATACATCACGCTCGTCCGGCCTCTCTTTCTCGCCGTGCTGGCGGTGGTGGGTGAGCTTCCCCCCCCCCCACTCCCCCGGGGTGCTGTCGGGCGGAGGGGGTTCCGGGGCTTTGACCAGCGAAGGGAACGGCCGATTTGCAGTTCCGGGTCGGGGTCGGGGCGGTGTGCGACACGGGAGGGGGAGCCTGCGGGCGGAGGCGTCCCCGCTTTTGCGTCTGCCGCCCTCGTCCGTCTAGGTGGTAGAGGTCGCGGGTTCGGGCGGCGGCGGAGGGAGTGAATGTTAGCGGACGGGGTGCCGGTCGAGCGGGGCTGCCTTGTCACAGGGATGGTGTCGAGCTTCCTGAGTGTGGTGGGAGCTGCACCCGTCCCGGGCCAAGTGGGGAGTGTTCCATCGCACTCCTGACTCGTGCCTCGTAGACGGTGGACGGGCTTCGGGGGGGGGGGGGGGGCGAGTCACTCGCCGCGGGATTCCCAGCCTTCGGCGGTCCCGTTCGCGAGGAGAGGGAAGGGCGGTGCGGCGCGGCCTCCTGAGTCTGCAACGGAAGGCGACCTGTCTCCTCGGGGAAGGAAAACAACACAGATCCGTCGGTACGTGCGCCCGGCGTTGGAGGGGCCGGGGGGGGTGAGGGAGAGTGGATCTCGGAAGGTTTGTGAGGCTGGAGGAGGTTGCAGAGATGGATGGGGGGAGGTGGGGGGGGGAGGGAGTCGGTGCCGGGCGAGGGTTTTCTTTTAAAATGAGAGTCGTGTGTGGCTCAGCACCTTGTCTGACTGCCTGGAGCAATTCTGCACATGGTTGAACAGGGTTGCTTGCCCTGAGCTCCTCTCCGTCGCTCTTTCCAATGTCTGACTCCCCGGATGCACGTTTCAACGCCGGAAGATCGCCCTTCTTCATAGCTGGGGCAAACAACATCCGCCTGGCGCCGGGCAGTGACGTTTTCCGTGGCTACATGACGGCATTTCACCTCGTTTGCAGGACAAGTCGGTGTGGCTGTTTTATTGGATGAAGAGTAAGTGAATATTCGAACCAGAGGAAGGTGCAGGGTTAAAGGGAGAGAGTGGGGCAGTGGGATTAGTTTGGGGATTGATACAGGGCTATGGGGAGAGAGCGGGGCAGTGGGATTAGTTTGGGGATTGATACGGGGCTATGGGGAGAGAGCGGGGCAGTGGGATTAGTTTGGGGATTGATACGGGGCTATGGGGAGAGAGCGGGGCAGTGGGATTAGTTTGGGGATTGATACGGGGCTATGGGGAGAGAGCGGGGCAGTGGGATTAGTTTGGGGATGACACGGGGCTATGGGGAGAGAGCAGGACAGTGGGATTAGTTTGGGGATTGACAGGGCTATGGGGAGAGAGTGGGGCAGTGGGATTAGTTTGGGGATTGATACAGGGCTATGGGGAGAGAGTGGGGCAGTGGGATTAGTTTGGGGATTGATGCGGGGCTATGGGGAGAGAGCGGGGCAGTGGGATTAGTTTGGGGATTGATGCGGGGCCATGGGGAGACAGCGGGACAGTGGGATTAGTTTGGGGATTGATGGGGAGAGAGCGGGACTGGGATTAGTTTGGGGATTGATACGGGGCCATGAGGGAGAGAGCTGGACAGTGGGATTAGTTTGGGGATTGATGCGGGGCGATGGGGAGAGAGCGGGGCAGTGGGATTAGTTTGGGGATTGATACAGGGCTATGGGGAGAGAGTGGGGCAGTGGGATTAGTTTGGGGATTGATACAGGGCTATGGGGAGAGAGTGGGGCAGTGGGATTAGTTTGGGGATTGATACAGGGCCATGGGGAAGAGAGCAGGACAGGGGGATTAATTTGGGGATTGATACGGGGCCATGGGGGAGAGAGCGGGGCAGTGGGATTAGTTTGGGGATTGATACGGGGCCATGGGGGAGAGAGCGGGGCAGTGGGATTAGTTTGGGGATTGATACGGCGATGGGGAGAGAGTGGGGCAGTGGGATTAGTTTGGGGATTGATACGGGGCCATGGGGGAGAGAGCGGGGCAGTGGGATTAGTTTGGGGATTGATACGGGGCCATGGGGGAGAGAGCAGGACAGTGGGATTAGTTTGGGGATTGATACGGCGATGGGGAGAGAGCGGGACAGTAGGATTAGTTTGGGGATTGATGGGGAGAGAGCGGGACAGTGGGATTAGTTTGGGGATTGATACGGGGCCATGGGGGAGAGAGCGGGGCAGTGGGATTAGTTTGGGAATTGATACGGGGCCATGGGGGAGAGAGCAGGGCAGTGGGATTAGTTTGGGGATTGATACAGGGCTATGGGGAGAGAATGGGGCAGTGGGATTAGTTTGGGGATTGATGGGGAGAGAGCGGGGCAGTGGGATTAGTTTGGGGATTGATACAGGGCTATGGGGGAGAGAGCGGGGCAGTGGGATTAGTTTGGGGATTGATACAGGGCTATGGGGGAGAGAGCGGGACAGTGGGATTAGTTTGGGGATTGATACAGGGCTATGGGGGAGAGAGCGGGGCAGTGGGATTAGTTTGGGGATTGATACGGGGCCATGGGGGAGAGAGCGGGACAGTGGGATTAGTTTGGGGATTGATGCGGGGCTATGGGGGAGAGAGCGGGACAGTGGGATTAGTTTGGGGATTGATACAGGGCTATGGGGGAGAGAGCGGGGCAGTGGGATTAGTTTGGGGATTGATACGGGGCCATGGGGGAGAGAGCGGGACAGTGGGATTAGTTTGGGGATTGATGCGGGGCTATGGGGAGAGAGCGGGGCAGTGGGATTAGTTTGGGGATTGATACGGGGCCATGGGGGAGAGAGCGGGACAGTGGGATTAGATTGGGGATTGATACGGCGATGGGGAGAGAGTGGGGCAGTGGGATTAGTTTGGGGATTGATGGGGAGAGAGCGGGACTGCGATTAGTTTGGGGATTGATACGGGGCCATGAGGGAGAGAGCTGGACAGTGGGATTAGTTTGGAGATTGATACGGCGATGGGGAGAGAGTGGGGCAGTGGGATTAGTTTGGGGATTGATACAGGGCTATGGGGAGAGAGCGGGACTGCGATTAGTTTGGGGATTGATACGGGGCCATGAGGGAGAGAGCAGGACAGTGGGATTAGTTTGGGGATTGA
This sequence comes from Heterodontus francisci, assembly GCF_036365525.1. Classification (NCBI taxonomy): domain Eukaryota; kingdom Metazoa; phylum Chordata; class Chondrichthyes; order Heterodontiformes; family Heterodontidae; genus Heterodontus; species Heterodontus francisci. Next base: position 41,147 of record NW_027140947.1, on the reverse strand, counting down.
TACAGGGCCATGGGGGAGAGAGTGGGGCAGTGGGATTAGTTTGGGGATTGATACAGGTCTATGGGGAGAGAGTGGGGCAGTGGGATTAGTTTGGGGATTGATGGGGAGAGAGCGGGACTGGGATTAGTTTGGGGATTGATACGGGGCCATGAGGGAGAGAGCTGGACAGTGGGATTAGTTTGGGGATTGATACAGGGCTATGGGGGAGAGAGCGGGACAGTGGGATTAGTTTGGGGATTGATACGGGGCCATGGGGGAGAGAGCGGGACAGTGGGATTAGTTTGGGGATTGATACGGGGCCATGGGGGAGAGAGCGGGACAGTGGGATTAGTTTGGGGATTGATGCGGGGCAGTTGGGATTAGTTTGGGGATTAATACAGGGCTATGGGGAGAGAGCGGGGCAGTGGGATTAGTTTGGGGATTGATACAGGGCTATGGGGAGAGAGTGGGGCAGTGGGATTAGTTTGGGGATTGATACGGGGCCATGGGGGAGAGAGTGGGGCAGTGGGATTAGTTTGGGGATTGATGCGGGGCTGTGGGAAGAGAGTGGGGCAGTGGGATCAGTTTGGGGATTGATGCGGGGCTGTGGGAAGAGAGTGGGGCAGTGGGACTAGTTTGGGGATTGATGCGGGGCCATGGGGGAGAGAGCGGGGGCAGTGGGATTAGTTTGGGGATTGATGGGGAGAGAGCGGGACAGTGGGATTAGTTTGGGGATTGATGAGGAGAGAGCTGGACAGTGGGATTAGTTTGGGGATTGATGGGGAGAGAGCGGGACAGTGGGATTAGTTTGGGGATTGATACGGGGCCATGGGGGAGAGAGCGGGGCAGTGGGATTAGTTTGGGGATTGATACGGCGATGGGGAGAGAGTGGGGCAGTGGGATTAGTTTGGGGATTGATACGGGGCCATGGGGGAGAGAGCGGGGCAGTGGGATTAGTTTGGGGATTGATACGGGGCCATGGGGGAGAGAGCAGGACAGTGGGATTAGTTTGGGGATTGATACGGCGATGGGGAGAGAGCGGGACAGTAGGATTAGTTTGGGGATTGATGGGGAGAGAGCGGGACAGTGGGATTAGTTTGGGGATTGATACGGGGCCATGGGGGAGAGAGCGGGGCAGTGGGATTAGTTTGGGAATTGATACGGGGCCATGGGGGAGAGAGCAGGGCAGTGGGATTAGTTTGGGGATTGATACAGGGCTATGGGGAGAGAATGGGGCAGTGGGATTAGTTTGGGGATTGATGGGGAGAGAGCGGGGCAGTGGGATTAGTTTGGGGATTGATACAGGGCTATGGGGGAGAGAGCGGGGCAGTGGGATTAGTTTGGGGATTGATACAGGGCTATGGGGGAGAGAGCGGGACAGTGGGATTAGTTTGGGGATTGATACAGGGCTATGGGGGAGAGAGCGGGGCAGTGGGATTAGTTTGGGGATTGATACGGGGCCATGGGGGAGAGAGCGGGACAGTGGGATTAGTTTGGGGATTGATGCGGGGCTATGGGGGAGAGAGCGGGACAGTGGGATTAGTTTGGGGATTGATACAGGGCTATGGGGGAGAGAGCGGGGCAGTGGGATTAGTTTGGGGATTGATACGGGGCCATGGGGGAGAGAGCGGGACAGTGGGATTAGTTTGGGGATTGATGCGGGGCTATGGGGAGAGAGCGGGGCAGTGGGATTAGTTTGGGGATTGATACGGGGCCATGGGGGAGAGAGCGGGACAGTGGGATTAGATTGGGGATTGATACGGCGATGGGGAGAGAGTGGGGCAGTGGGATTAGTTTGGGGATTGATGGGGAGAGAGCGGGACTGCGATTAGTTTGGGGATTGATACGGGGCCATGAGGGAGAGAGCTGGACAGTGGGATTAGTTTGGAGATTGATACGGCGATGGGGAGAGAGTGGGGCAGTGGGATTAGTTTGGGGATTGATACAGGGCTATGGGGAGAGAGCGGGACTGCGATTAGTTTGGGGATTGATACGGGGCCATGAGGGAGAGAGCAGGACAGTGGGATTAGTTTGGGGATTGATACAGGGCCATGGGGGAGAGAGTGGGGCAGTGGGATTAGTTTGGGGATTGATACAGGTCTATGGGGAGAGAGTGGGGCAGTGGGATTAGTTTGGGGATTGATGGGGAGAGAGCGGGACTGGGATTAGTTTGGGGATTGATACGGGGCCATGAGGGAGAGAGCTGGACAGTGGGATTAGTTTGGGGATTGATACAGGGCTATGGGGGAGAGAGCGGGACAGTGGGATTAGTTTGGGGATTGATACGGGGCCATGGGGGAGAGAGCGGGACAGTGGGATTAGTTTGGGGATTGATACGGGGCCATGGGGGAGAGAGCGGGACAGTGGGATTAGTTTGGGGATTGATGCGGGGCAGTTGGGATTAGTTTGGGGATTAATACAGGGCTATGGGGAGAGAGCGGGGCAGTGGGATTAGTTTGGGGATTGATACAGGGCTATGGGGAGAGAGTGGGGCAGTGGGATTAGTTTGGGGATTGATACGGGGCCATGGGGGAGAGAGTGGGGCAGTGGGATTAGTTTGGGGATTGATGCGGGGCTGTGGGAAGAGAGTGGGGCAGTGGGATTAGTTTGGGGATTGATGCGGGGCTGTGGGAAGAGAGTGGGGCAGTGGGACTAGTTTGGGGATTGATGCGGGGCCATGGGGGAGAGAGCGGGGGCAGTGGGATTAGTTTGGGGATTGATGGGGAGAGAGCGGGACAGTGGGATTAGTTTGGGGATTGATGAGGAGAGAGCTGGACAGTGGGATTAGTTTGGGGATTGATGGGGAGAGAGCGGGACAGTGGGATTAGTTTGGGGATTGATGGGGAGAGAGCTGGACAGTGGGATTAGTTTGGGGATTGATACGGGGCCATGGGGAGAGAGCGGGGCAGTGGGATTAGTTTTGGGATTGATACGGGGCCATGGGGGAGAGAGCGGGACAGTGGGATTAGTTTGGGGATTGATACAGGGCTATGGAGAGAGAGTGGGGCAGTGGGATTAGTTTGGGGATTGATGCGGGGTTGTGGGAAGAGAGTGGGGCAGTGGGATTAGTTTGGGGATTGACACGGGGCTATGGGGAGAGAGCGGGGCAGTGGGATTAGTTTGGGGATTGACACGGGGCTATGGGGAGTGAGCGGGACAGTGGGATTAGTTTGGGGATTGACACAGGGCTATGGGGAGAGAGCGGGGCAGTGGGATTAGTTTGGGGATTGATACAGGGCTATAGGGAGAGAGCGGGACAGTGGGATTAGTTTGGGGATTGATACTGGGCTATGGGGAGAGAGCGCGGGGCAGTGGGATTAGTTTGGGGATTGATACAGGGCTATGGGGAGAGATCATGACAGTGGGATTAGTTTGGGGATTGATACAGGGCCATGGGGGAGAGAGCGGGGCAGTGGGATTAGTTTGGGGATTGATACAGGACTATGGGGAGAGAGCGGGGCAGTGGGATTAGTTTGGGGATTGATACGGGGCTATGGGGAGAGAGCGCGGGGCAGTGGGATTAGTTTGGGGATTGATACAGGGCTATGGGGAGAGATCATGACAGTGGGATTAGTTTGGGGATTGATACAGGGCCATGGGGGAGAGAGCGGGGCAGTGGGATTAGTTTGGGGATTGATACAGGACTATGGGGAGAGAGCGGGGCAGTGGGATTAGTTTGGGGATTGATACAGGACTATGGGGAGAGAGTGGGGCAGTGGGATTAGTTTGGGGATTGACACGGGGCTATGGGGAGTGAGCGGGACAGTGGGATTAGTTTGGGGATTGACACAGGGCTATGGGGAGAGAGCGGGGCAGTGGGATTAGTTTGGGGATTGATACAGGGCTATAGGGAGAGAGCGGGACAGTGGGATTAGTTTGGGGATTGATACTGGGCTATGGGGAGAGATCATGACAGTGGGATTAGTTTGGGGATTGATACAGGGCCATGGGGGAGAGAGCGGGGGCAGTGGGATTAGTTTGGGGATTGATACAGGACTATGGGGAGAGAGCGGGGCAGTGGGATTAGTTTGGGGATTGATACAGGACTATGGAGAGAGAGTGGGGCAGTGGGATTAGTTTGGGGATTGATGCGGGGTTGTGGGAAGAGAGTGGGGCAGTGGGATTAGTTTGGGGATTGATACGGGGCCATGGGGGAGAGAGCGGGACAGTGGGATTAGTTTGGGGATTGATGCGGGGCTATGGGGGAGAGAGCGGGACAGTGGGATTAGTTTGGGGATTGATACAGGGCTATGGGGGAGAGAGCGGGGCAGTGGGATTAGTTTGGGGATTGATACGGGGCCATGGGGGAGAGAGCGGGACAGTGGGATTAGTTTGGGGATTGATGCGGGGCTATGGGGAGAGAGCGGGGCAGTGGGATTAGTTTGGGGATTGATACGGGGCCATGGGGGAGAGAGCGGGACAGTGGGATTAGATTGGGGATTGATACGGCGATGGGGAGAGAGTGGGGCAGTGGGATTAGTTTGGGGATTGATGGGGAGAGAGCGGGACTGCGATTAGTTTGGGGATTGATACGGGGCCATGAGGGAGAGAGTGGGGCAGTGGGATTAGTTTGGGGATTGATACAGGTCTATGGGGAGAGAGTGGGGCAGTGGGATTAGTTTGGGGATTGATGGGGAGAGAGCGGGACTGGGATTAGTTTGGGGATTGATACGGGGCCATGAGGGAGAGAGCTGGACAGTGGGATTAGTTTGGGGATTGATACAGGGCTATGGGGGAGAGAGCGGGACAGTGGGATTAGTTTGGGGATTGATACGGGGCCATGGGGGAGAGAGCGGGACAGTGGGATTAGTTTGGGGATTGATACGGGGCCATGGGGGAGAGAGCGGGACAGTGGGATTAGTTTGGGGATTGATGCGGGGCAGTTGGGATTAGTTTGGGGATTAATACAGGGCTATGGGGAGAGAGCGGGGCAGTGGGATTAGTTTGGGGATTGATACAGGGCTATGGGGAGAGAGTGGGGCAGTGGGATTAGTTTGGGGATTGATACGGGGCCATGGGGGAGAGAGTGGGGCAGTGGGATTAGTTTGGGGATTGATGCGGGGCTGTGGGAAGAGAGTGGGGCAGTGGGATTAGTTTGGGGATTGATGCGGGGCTGTGGGAAGAGAGTGGGGCAGTGGGACTAGTTTGGGGATTGATGCGGGGCCATGGGGGAGAGAGCGGGGGCAGTGGGATTAGTTTGGGGATTGATGGGGAGAGAGCTGGACAGTGGGATTAGTTTGGGGATTGATACAGGGCTATGGAGAGAGAGTGGGGCAGTGGGATTAGTTTGGGGATTGATGCGGGGCTGTGGGAAGAGAGTGGGGCAGTGGGATTAGTTTGGGGATTGATGCGGGGTTGTGGGAAGAGAGTGGGGCAGTGGGATTAGTTTGGGGATTGACACGGGGCTATGGGGAGAGAGCGGGGCAGTGGGATTAGTTTGGGGATTGACACGGGGCTATGGGGAGTGAGCGGGACAGTGGGATTAGTTTGGGGATTGACACAGGGCTATGGGGAGAGAGCGGGGCAGTGGGATTAGTTTGGGGATTGATACAGGGCTATAGGGAGAGAGCGGGACAGTGGGATTAGTTTGGGGATTGATACTGGGCTATGGGGAGAGAGCGCAGGGTAGTGGGATTAGTTTGGGGATTGATACAGGGCTATGGGGAGAGATCATGACAGTGGGATTAGTTTGGGGATTGATACAGGGCCATGGGGGAGAGAGCGGGGCAGTGGGATTAGTTTGGGGATTGATACAGGACTATGGGGAGAGAGCGGGGCAGTGGGATTAGTTTGGGGATTGATACGGGGCTATGGGGAGAGAGCGCGCGGCAGTGGGATTAGTTTGGGGATTGATACAGGGCTATGGGGAGAGATCATGACAGTGGGATTAGTTTGGGGATTGATACAGGGCCATGGGGGAGAGAGCGGGGCAGTGGGATTAGTTTGGGGATTGATACAGGACTATGGGGAGAGAGCGGGGCAGTGGGATTAGTTTGGGGATTGATACTGGGCTATGGGGAGAGATCATGACAGTGGGATTAGTTTGGGGATTGATACAGGGCCATGGGGGAGAGAGCGGGGGCAGTGGGATTAGTTTGGGGATTGATACAGGACTATGGGGAGAGAGCGGGGCAGTGGGATTAGTTTGGGGATTGATACAGGACTATGGAGAGAGAGTGGGGCAGTGGGATTAGTTTGGGGATTGATGCGGGGTTGTGGGAAGAGAGTGGGGCAGTGGGATTAGTTTGGGGATTGATACTGGGCTATGGGGAGAGATCATGACAGTGGGATTAGTTTGGGGACTGACACGGGGCTATGGGGAGAGAGCGGGACAGTGGGATTAGTTTGGGGATTGATACTGGGCTATGGGGAGAGATCATGACAGTGGGATTAGTTTGGGGATTGATACAGGGCCATGGGGGAGAGAGCGGGGGCAGTGGGATTAGTTTGGGGATTGATACAGGACTATGGGGAGAGAGCGGGGCAGTGGGATTAGTTTGGGGATTGATACAGGACTATGGAGAGAGAGTGGGGCAGTGGGATTAGTTTGGGGATTGATGCGGGGTTGTGGGAAGAGAGTGGGGCAGTGGGATTAGTTTGGGGATTGATACGGGGCCATGGGGGAGAGAGCGGGACAGTGGGATTAGTTTGGGGATTGATGCGGGGCTATGGGGGAGAGAGCGGGACAGTGGGATTAGTTTGGGGATTGATACAGGGCTATGGGGGAGAGTGCGGGGCAGTGGGATTAGTTTGGGGATTGATACGGGGCCATGGGGGAGAGAGCGGGGCAGTGGGATTAGTTTGGGGCTTGATACGGGGCCATGGGGGAGAGAGCGGGACAGTGGGATTAGTTTGGGGATTGATGCGGGGCTATGGGGAGAGAGCGGGGCAGTGGGATTAGTTTGGGGATTGATACGGGGCCATGGGGGAGAGAGCGGGACAGTGGGATTAGATTGGGGATTGATACGGCGATGGGGAGAGAGTGGGGCAGTGGGATTAGTTTGGGGATTGATGGGGAGAGAGCGGGACTGCGATTAGTTTGGGGATTGATACGGGGCCATGAGGGAGAGAGCAGGACAGTGGGATTAGTTTGGGGATTGATACAGGGCCATGGGGGAGAGAGTGGGGCAGTGGGATTAGTTTGGGGATTGATACAGGTCTATGGGGAGAGAGTGGGGCAGTGGGATTAGTTTGGGGATTGATGGGGAGAGAGCGGGACTGGGATTAGTTTGGGGATTGATACGGGGCCATGAGGGAGAGAGCTGGACAGTGGGATTAGTTTGGGGATTGATACAGGGCTATGGGGGAGAGAGCGGGACAGTGGGATTAGTTTGGGGATTGATACGGGGCCATGGGGGAGAGAGCGGGACAGTGGGATTAGTTTGGGGATTGATACGGGGCCATGGGGGAGAGAGCGGGACAGTGGGATTAGTTTGGGGATTGATGCGGGGCAGTTGGGATTAGTTTGGGGATTAATACAGGGCTATGGGGAGAGAGCGGGGCAGTGGGATTAGTTTTGGGATTGATACAGGGCTATGGGGAGAGAGTGGGGCAGTGGGATTAGTTTGGGGATTGATACGGGGCCATGGGGGAGAGAGTGGGGCAGTGGGATTAGTTTGGGGATTGATGGGGAGAGAGCGGGACAGTGGGATTAGTTTGGGGATTGATGAGGAGAGAGCTGGACAGTGGGATTAGTTTGGGGATTGATGGGGAGAGAGTGGGACAGTGGGATTAGTTTGGGGATTGATGGGGAGAGAGCTGGACAGTGGGATTAGTTTGGGGATTGATACGGGGCCATGGGGAGAGAGCGGGACAGTGGGATTAGTTTTGGGATTGATACGGGGCCATGGGGGAGAGAGCAGGACAGTGGGATTAGTTTGGGGATTGATACAGGGCTATGGAGAGAGAGTGGGGCAGTGGGATTAGTTTGGGGATTGATGCGGGGTTGTGGGAAGAGAGTGGGGCAGTGGGATTAGTTTGGGGATTGACACGGGGATATGGGGAGAGAGCGGGGCAGTGGGATTAGTTTGGGGATTGACACGGGGCTATGGGGAGTGAGCGGGACAGTGGGATTAGTTTGGGGATTGACACAGGGCTATGGGGAGAGAGCGGGGCAGTGGGATTAGTTTGGGGATTGATACAGGGCTATAGGGAGAGAGCGGGACAGTGGGATTAGTTTGGGGATTGATACTGGGCTATGGGGAGTGAGCGCGGGGCAGTGGGATTAGTTTGGGGATTGATACAGGGCTATGGGGAGAGATCATGACAGTGGGATTAGTTTGGGGATTGATACAGGGCCATGGGGGAGAGAGTGGGGCAGTGGGATTAGTTTGGGGATTGATACAGGACTATGGGGAGAGAGCGGGGCAGTGGGATTAGTTTGGGGATTGATACAGGACTATGGGGAGAGAGCGGGGCAGTGGGATTAGTTTGGGGATTGATACAGGACTATGGAGAGAGAGTGGGGCAGTGGGATTAGTTTGGGGATTGATGCGGGGTTGTGGGAAGAGAGTGGGGCAGTGGGATTAGTTTGGGGATTGATACTGGGCTATGGGGAGAGATCATGACAGTGGGATTAGTTTGGGGACTGACACGGGGCTATGGGGAGAGAGCGGGACAGTGGGATTAGTTTGGGGATTGATACTGGGCTATGGGGAGAGATCATGACAGTGGGATTAGTTTGGGGATTGATACAGGGCCATGGGGGAGAGAGCGGGGGCAGTGGGATTAGTTTGGGGATTGATACAGGACTATGGGGAGAGAGCGGGGCAGTGGGATTAGTTTGGGGATTGATACAGGACTATGGAGAGAGAGTGGGGCAGTGGGATTAGTTTGGGGATTGATGCGGGGTTGTGGGAAGAGAGTGGGGCAGTGGGATTAGTTTGGGGATTGATACGGGGCCATGGGGGAGAGAGCGGGACAGTGGGATTAGTTTGGGGATTGATGCGGGGCTATGGGGGAGAGAGCGGGACAGTGGGATTAGTTTGGGGATTGATACAGGGCTATGGGGGAGAGTGCGGGGCAGTGGGATTAGTTTGGGGATTGATACGGGGCCATGGGGGAGAGAGCGGGGCAGTGGGATTAGTTTGGGGCTTGATACGGGGCCATGGGGGAGAGAGCGGGACAGTGGGATTAGTTTGGGGATTGATGCGGGGCTATGGGGAGAGAGCGGGGCAGTGGGATTAGTTTGGGGATTGATACGGGGCCATGGGGGAGAGAGCGGGACAGTGGGATTAGATTGGGGATTGATACGGCGATGGGGAGAGAGTGGGGCAGTGGGATTAGTTTGGGGATTGATGGGGAGAGAGCGGGACTGCGATTAGTTTGGGGATTGATACGGGGCCATGAGGGAGAGAGCAGGACAGTGGGATTAGTTTGGGGATTGATACAGGGCCATGGGGGAGAGAGTGGGGCAGTGGGATTAGTTTGGGGATTGATACAGGTCTATGGGGAGAGAGTGGGGCAGTGGGATTAGTTTGGGGATTGATGGGGAGAGAGCGGGACTGGGATTAGTTTGGGGATTGATACGGGGCCATGAGGGAGAGAGCTGGACAGTGGGATTAGTTTGGGGATTGATACAGGGCTATGGGGGAGAGAGCGGGACAGTGGGATTAGTTTGGGGATTGATACGGGGCCATGGGGGAGAGAGCGGGACAGTGGGATTAGTTTGGGGATTGATACGGGGCCATGGGGGAGAGAGCGGGACAGTGGGATTAGTTTGGGGATTGATGCGGGGCAGTTGGGATTAGTTTGGGGATTAATACAGGGCTATGGGGAGAGAGCGGGGCAGTGGGATTAGTTTTGGGATTGATACAGGGCTATGGGGAGAGAGTGGGGCAGTGGGATTAGTTTGGGGATTGATACGGGGCCATGGGGGAGAGAGTGGGGCAGTGGGATTAGTTTGGGGATTGATGGGGAGAGAGCGGGACAGTGGGATTAGTTTGGGGATTGATGAGGAGAGAGCTGGACAGTGGGATTAGTTTGGGGATTGATGGGGAGAGAGTGGGACAGTGGGATTAGTTTGGGGATTGATGGGGAGAGAGCTGGACAGTGGGATTAGTTTGGGGATTGATACGGGGCCATGGGGAGAGAGCGGGACAGTGGGATTAGTTTTGGGATTGATACGGGGCCATGGGGGAGAGAGCAGGACAGTGGGATTAGTTTGGGGATTGATACAGGGCTATGGAGAGAGAGTGGGGCAGTGGGATTAGTTTGGGGATTGATGCGGGGTTGTGGGAAGAGAGTGGGGCAGTGGGATTAGTTTGGGGATTGACACGGGGATATGGGGAGAGAGCGGGGCAGTGGGATTAGTTTGGGGATTGACACGGGGCTATGGGGAGTGAGCGGGACAGTGGGATTAGTTTGGGGATTGACACAGGGCTATGGGGAGAGAGCGGGGCAGTGGGATTAGTTTGGGGATTGATACAGGGCTATAGGGAGAGAGCGGGACAGTGGGATTAGTTTGGGGATTGATACTGGGCTATGGGGAGTGAGCGCGGGGCAGTGGGATTAGTTTGGGGATTGATACAGGGCTATGGGGAGAGATCATGACAGTGGGATTAGTTTGGGGATTGATACAGGGCCATGGGGGAGAGAGTGGGGCAGTGGGATTAGTTTGGGGATTGATACAGGACTATGGGGAGAGAGCGGGGCAGTGGGATTAGTTTGGGGATTGATACAGGACTATGGGGAGAGAGCGGGGCAGTGGGATTAGTTTGGGGATTGATACGGGGCTATGGGGAGAGAGCGCGGGGCAGTGGGATTAGTTTGGGGATTGATACAGGGCTATGGGGAGAGATCATGACAGTGGGATTAGTTTGGGGATTGATACAGGGCCATGGGGGAGAGAGCGGGGCAGTGGGATTAGTTTGGGGATTGATACAGGGCTATGGGGAGAGATCATGACAGTGGGATTAGTTTGGGGATTGATACAGGACTATGGGGAGAGAGCGGGGCAGTGGGATTAGTTTGGGGATTGATACAGGACTATGGGGAGAGAGCGGGGCAGTGGGATTAGTTTGGGGATTGACACGGGGCTATGGGGAGTGAGCGGGACAGTGGGATTAGTTTGGGGATTGACACAGGGCTATGGGGAGAGAGCGGGGCAGTGGGATTAGTTTGGGGATTGATACAGGGCTATAAGGAGAGAGCGGGACAGTGGGATTAGTTTGGGGATTGATACTGGGCTATGGGGAGAGATCATGACAGTGGGATTAGTTTGGGGATTGATACAGGGCCATGGGGGAGAGAGCGGGGGCAGTGGGATTAGTTTGGGGATTGATACAGGACTATGGAGAGAGAGTGGGGCAGTGGGATTAGTTTGGGGATTGATGCGGGGTTGTGGGAAGAGAGTGGGGCAGTGGGATTAGTTTGGGGATTGATACAGGGCTATGGAGAGACAGTGGGGCAGTGGGATTAGTTTGGGGATTGATGCGGGGTTGTGGGAAGAGAGTGCGGCAGTGGGATTAGTTTGGGGATTGATACAGGACTATGGGGAGAGAGCGGGGCAGTGGGATTAGTTTGGGGATTGATACAGGACTATGGAGAGAGAGTGGGGCAGTGGGATTAGTTTGGGGATTGATGCGGGGTTGTGGGAAGAGAGTGGGGCAGTGGGATTAGTTTGGGGATTGATACAGGGCTATGGAGAGACAGTGGGGCAGTGGGATTAGTTTGGGGATTGATGCGGGGTTGTGGGAAGAGAGTGCGGCAGTGGGATTAGTTTGGGGATTGATACAGGGCTATGGAGAGAGAGTGGGGCAGTGGGATTAGTTTGGGGATTGATGCGGGGTTGTGGGAAGAGAGCGGGACAGTGGGATTAGTTTGGGGATTGATACGGGGCCATGAGGGAGAGAGCTGGACAGTGGGATTAGTTTGGGGATTGATACGGGGCCATGGGGAGAGAGCGGGGCAGTGGGATTAGTTTTGGGATTGATACGGGGCCATGGGGGAGAGAGCGGGGCAGTGGGATTAGTTTGGGGATTGATACGGGGCCATGGGGGAGAGAGCGGGACAGTGGGATTAGTTTTGCGATTGATACGGGGCCATGGGGGTGAGAGCGGGGCAGTGGGATTAGTTTGGGGATTGATACGGGGCCATGGGGGAGAGAGCGGGACAGTGGGATTAGTTTGGGGATTGATGCGGGGCAGTGGGATTAGTTTGGGGATTGATACAGGGCCATGGGGAGAGAGTGGGGCAGTGGGATTAGTTTGGGGATTGATACAGGACTATGGGGAGAGAGCGGGGCAGTGGGATTAGTTTGGGGATTGATACAGGACTATGGGGAGAGAGCGGGACAGTGGGATTAGTTTGGGGATTGATACAGGGCTATGGAGAGAGAGTGGGGCAGTGGGATTAGTTTGGGGATTGATGCGGGGTTGTGGGAAGAGAGTGGGACAGTGGGATTAGTTTGGGGATTGAGGCGGGGCTATGGAGAGAGAGTGGGATTAGTTTGGAGTTTGATATGGGGAGAGCGCGGGGCAGTGGGATTAGTTTAGGGCTTGATGCGGGAAGAGAGTGGGATGAGTTTGGGGAGAGAGTGGGTATTGATATGGGGAAAAAGCAGGACAGTGGGATTAGTTTGGGGCTATGGAGAGAGAGTGGGATGTTTGGGGAGAGAGTGGGGATTGATATGGGGAGAGCGCGGGACAGTGGGATTAGTTTGGGGATTGATACAGGGCTATGGGGAGAGAGCGGGGCAGTGGGATTAGTTTAGGGATTGATCCGGGGCTATGGAGAGAGAGTGGGGCAGTGGGATTAGTTTAGGGATTGATCCGGGGCTATGGAGAGAGAGTGGGATTAGTTTGGAGTTTGATATGGGGAGAGTGCGGGGCAGTGGGATTAGTTTAGGGATTGATACGGGGTGAGAGTGGGATGAGTTTGGGGAGAGAGTGGGGCAGTGGGATTAGTTTGGGGATTGATATGGGGCGAGCGGGACAGTGGGATTAGTTTGGGGATTGATGGGGAAAGAGCAGGACAGTGGGATGAGTTTGGGGATTGATACGGGGAGAGAGTGGGGCAGTGGAATTAGTTTGGGGATTGATGCTGGGCTATGGAGAGAGAGTGGGGCAGTGGGATTAGTTTGGGGAGAGAGTGGGGCAGTGGAATTAGTTTGGGGATTGATGCGGGGCTATGGGGAGAGAGCGGGACAGTGGGATTAGTTTGGGGATTGATGCAGGGCAATGGGGAGAGAGCGGGGGCAGTGGGATTAGTTTGGGGATTGATGCAGGGCAATGGGGAGAGAGTGGGGGCAGTGGGATTAGTTTGGGGATTGATACAGGGCTATGGAGAGAGAGTGGGGCAGTGGGAGTAGTTTGGGGATTGATACAGGGAGAGAGTGGGGCAGTGGAATTAGTTTGGGGATTGATGCAGGGCTATGGAGAGAGAGTGGGGCAGTGGGATTAGTTTGGGGATTGATGCAGGGCAATGGGGAGAGAGCGGGGGCAGTGGGATTAGTTTGGGGATTGATGCAGGGCAATGGGGAGAGAGTGGGGGCAGTGGGATTAGTTTGGGGATTGATGCAGGGCAATGGGGAGAGAGTGGGGCAGTGGGATTAGTTTGGGGATTGATACAGGGATATGGGTGAGAGGCATTGCAGGTTTTTGTATGAAGGGCTGGGGTTTGCACCAGATGAACGACAAGTTTGAATAAAGTGTTGGGTGAGATGTTGTGGATTTGACGGCAAGTTTAAGTAATGTGCTGGGGGTGGGGAGGGGTAATGCATTATAGATGAGACGATAAGTTTTAATAAGATGCTGGGGGTTTTCTATGAAAGGGACGACTGGGTTGAATGAAGTGCTGGGGGTTTATATTCTTTCTTTCTTTCTTTTGGGCCTCCTTATCTCGAGAGACAATGGATACGTAACTGTAAACGAGAGGAGGTGCTAAGTTTGTATGGAGTTGCTGGGGGGAATAACATATGAAGCAGACCGACGACAAGTTTGAATCGAGTTGCAGGCAGGGACATAAATGACGACAAGTTTGAACAAAGTTGCTGGGGCTGTTTGTTTATTTGATGAGACAGGCCACACGAGAATTAGCAGGAGTATGCCATTCGGCCCTTCGAGTTCTAGATTCTCCAACCAAGGGAAACATCCTTTCCACATCCACCCTTCAGAATCCTGCATGTTTCAATCAAGTCGCCTCTTACGAACCGCCTGCTCGGGTCTGCAGATGAGACCCAACCCGCCCCGAGACAAAGAACAGCACGGGAACAGGCCATTCGGCCCTCCAAGCCTGCGCCTTCCTTTTTCTCCCCCCCCCCCCCCCCCCCCCCCCGCACCCGACCATCAGTTCACCCACCTCCGTTATTCACTCGTGCAGGTAAGGAACGAAGTGTTAAAAAAAAAAATTACCCGCACGCTAACCTGTTGCGATTCGTGCACTCGGACCCCCCCCCCCGCCCCCCCCCCCCCCCCCCAGATCCCTCTGCGTCTCAGAGCCCTGCAATCTCTCACCATTTTGATAACGTGCTGCTTTTTTAATTCTTCCTGCCAAAGTGGACAATTTCCCACTTTCCCCTATTATACTCCAGGTCTTTGCCCACTTCGCTTAACCTGTCTATATCCCTTTGTAGCCCCCTTATGTGCTCTTCGCAAGTTACTTTCCTACCTACCTTTCTGTCGTCGGCAAATTTAGCAACCATACCTTCGGTCCGTTCATCCAAGTCATTTATATAAATTGTAAAATATTTAGCCAGACGACAAGTTTGAAGGAGGCTGCTGGGGTGGGTGGGTGGGTGGAGGGGGGGGGAACGTTAGGAATAACCTTGGTGTAACATAATAAATGAGCCAGATGACAAGTTTGAAGGAGGCTGCTGGGGTAGGGGGGGGGGGGGTGTGGGGAACGTTAGGAATAACCTTTGGTGCAACATAATAAATGAGCCAGATGACAAGTTTGAAGGAGGCTGCTGGGGTGGGTGGTGGGGGGGAAACGTTAGGAATAACCTTTGGTGTAACATAATAAATGAGCAGACGACAAGTTTGAAGGAGGCTGCTGGGGGGGGGGGAACATGAGGAACACCTCTGGTGCAACGCAACAAATGAGCCAGACGACAAGTTTGAGGGAGGCTGCTGGGGTAGGGGGTGGAGCATTTTTGGAATAACGTTGCAAGGGAGACGACAAGTTTGAGGGAGGCTGCTGGGGGGAACACCAGGAGGGTCGCCCCGCCCCGCACGCTGCGCGCTGACGTCATGGCGTGGGGGAGGGGCGGCAAGGCTGGCTGGGAGCGTGAGGGCGCAGGCGCTGCGTCTGGCCGGGGGTGAGCGGCTTCTCCTTTCTCGGTGTGGGGCTTTGAGGGGGAGGGGGGATTATTTTTTCTTCTATTCGCCTTGAAGCGGGCGGAGGAGGAGCAAGGCTCGGCCCGCCATCCCTGGGTTTTCTTTTCCGCCATCACTCCAAAGCCGCCGCTCCGAGAGGGAGAGGAGGAGGAGAGATGGGGAATAAGATGGCCGCCGGGGTAAGGGTGGCGGGCCGCGATTGGCCAGTCAGCGGGCGCCTCCCGCTGATGGGCGGGCGGGCCGGCCAATGGGAGGGCGGCCGCCGCCCGAGTGGCGGGCGCGCCGGCCTATTGGCGGGGAGGGGGCGGGCCGCGGGCGCCGCGGCCAATGGGCTGCCGGCAGCCCGGCGGACGGGCAGGCGCGCTGGCCAATGGGGAGAGGGCTGGGGGGGGGTGGGCACCGGCAGTGGGCGGGGCGCCTCCGCCTGATGGTCGGGCGCGGCGGCCAATGGGCTGGCGCCTCCCCGCCTGACGGGGCGGGCGCCGCGGCCAATGGGCGGGCGGGAGCCGCCCCCCTCCCTCCCGGATGATGGACGTAGCTCTGGGCCAATCAGCCCAGGAGGTCCTGGGAAAGGTGGGCGGTGCCCTTTGTTGCATTCTTGACCATGTTTTTACTGACCTTTAATCTTATTTTTTTGCAAAAAGTAAAAGTGCAAATTGTTTTTTTTGGGGGGGAGAAGGAGGATCTTCTGTGATTTTATTCCAGCTGTTTTAATTTTTTGCAATTATAATGCAAAAAGGAATAAGGTACCTTTGTTTTGGAGTGGGGGGGCAGTTTGAGAAGGAATTAAGTGTGCTTTTCTTTTTGTTTAAATCCGTTTTGCTCTTATTCACGTTGACTTTTTGTTTCTCTCGTCGTTTTTCGCAGGTCCGGGATCTGCAGGCTGATTGGTAATATTGCACGGGGCAAAAAGAGGGGGCGGGCGGGCGTGGGTGGCCGGAGAGGGTCGAGGGTCCCGGGCGCCAGCGACGGAAATCAGGGTGGTGGGGGAGGGGCGGGCGCGGAGTGGGGGGTCGGAATCGGAGGAGCGCGGAGTGGGGGAGGCTGTTGTCGCTGTATAGGGGAGGGGAGGGGTACCAGTGCAGTTTTCACACAGACGGGCGCGGAGGGATCGGAAAACGAGGGTGAGGGTTGTAAAGCCCAGGCGTTGCCTGTCCGGGTGATGGGTGTAACGGGACTCGGTGCGCGTTAGGCACTGGGGTGCCGGGGGGGCGGGGTTGGGCGCACGCAGGGCAGCAGAGTCTCGGACGAGCTGAACTTTACGGAGGGCGGGAAATGGGAGTCCGGCCGGCGAGGGGGGGGGGGGTGCGGTTGGAAGGGTCGGGTCCGGAGGTGACGGGGTTAGGGACGCGGGCTTCAGCAGCAGACTTGGCGGGGCGGGGCGCAGCCGGAGTCGGGCGACGTTAACAGAAGGGGTAATAGACGGTCTTAGGGATAGAGTGGATATAAAGTTGAAAGTTCGACTTCGGGGTTAAATATCCTCGGGTGCGCTCCCGAGGTTTCAAGAATCTTCCTCGGACAGAACACCTCCACAGTGCTGTGTGCCGTTTCGGTCTCCTTACCTAAGGAAGGACGTACTTGCCTTAGAGAGGGGGTGTGCAACGAACTAGACTGATTCCCGGGATGAGCAGAGATGGAGCGGAACGGGCCTGTATTCTCTGGAGTTTAGAAGAATGAGAGGCGATCTCATTGAAACGTGTAAAATTCTGAGAGGGTTTGACAGGGTAGCTGCCGAGAGGCTGTTCCCCCCCCCCCCCTCCCCCCCCCACCGCCTGGGCTGGAGAGTCTAGAACTGGGGAGGGGGGGGGGTCTCAGTCTCAGGATAAGGGGTTGGCCGTTTGGGACTGAGATGGTGGGGGGATATTTCTTCACTTGGAGGGTTTGTGAATCATGCTAGCTTGGAGAGCATCCGGAACCATGATCAGTAGAAGCAGGTTTAACGAGTTGGACAGGGATGTGTCCCCTCCCCCCCCCCCCCCGGCGGGGAAGAACATCCCAAAACTAGAGCTCCCTGGATGACGAAAGACAGAGAGGTTGA